>NW_009230183.1:0-32826 GCF_000690835.1 Fulmarus glacialis
AGCAGGATATCTGCCTTGTTGGCCTTTCCTTCATATCTTTTTGTTTTAAGCTTTAGCTAGGTGATGTAGGATAAGCAAGTTGCTCTTGTGTAGGCTACATATAGCATGTATAATAACGTATACATGTAACAGTTGTTTTTAAAAATTTCTCACAAAATTTCTATCAATGAGTACATTATATTCCTTTTTGTGGCATTGACAGGTAATGAAAAGATTGATATTTCTTTTGAGAAAAAAAAAAAAGAAGAAGAAAAAAGAAGGCCTGCTACACTGGATATATAGCTTTTCATAAGACTACTTTGAAAATGTCAAATCTGCAGCACTTATACTCTGGAATTTTGAGCATCTTACATGAGTCAGAAGAGGTTTTTCAGTAACCTGCATCATAGAAGATGTGCATTATATGCAGTCTAATTGTTGGATACCCTCATCTCAAGAAAAATATTCCATACCATTTCTTGTAAGGCCATAATCCACCTGAAATAAAGATATCCTGAAAAGTAACTGAAGCTTGCTGGACAAGTATTTTCTTCTAAGTGCTATGCCATGTTGTACAGGCTATCAGATTTAATTCCTTCTGTTGAGAATATGAATCTTTCCACCCAATGGCATATGCAGCCATTCGTGCCACAGGACTTTGTGCCTGTAGCATATGATTACATTTGAGACTGTATTTGGTAGTCCTTCTAGACTCCTCAATGCAATTTGGGTTTTCTGATACTAGAAACAACTATAACCTCATCTGTTAGTAAAATAATATTTTCTAGCTAAACACCTAAGGGAGCTGTGGAAGGACAAAATCGACTGGGCAGTTTTTGTTGTGTTTCTTGGTGTGCCTTCTCTGAAAACTGTGCATGTAGAGGAGAACATTTTTATGGAGAGAAGCTTTCATAAGATGAAGTCAGCATTGTTGTATCTCTTTGTTAGTTCTACTCCTTGCTATCCAGGATGTTGTATGACTGGCAGAAAAATAGTTATCAGGAAAATTTATGATGTAGATGTTGGTTCTAGTATAATCAAAATTATATTTATTGTATCTATCACCTATTTCCAGAACAGTAATTTCTGTATACCAAGAAAGTCCAGATGATGTAAGCTATTTTGGGGTCCTCATACAACAAAGAGTGGATTAAGTAATACTGTAACATCTTTGACTTGGTTGCAGCCCATGAACCATTTAGGGATAGGCTTCTAAATTTAGGGATAGGCATCTAAATTTAATTACATTACATGTGGAATGTCTGCCAGTGTGGAGAATGACAGTAGGTATCCATACGTTCTGGTCCTCAGGGAGCTGATATGTCAGCATATGGGCTTAATTTAAACAGACACTCAAGTAACTGTGTTTTACATTTACAAACAGCCAGTACCTGAGAACAGCCTCCTGTACAGGGAGTCCTTGTAAATGTGACAGGAAGCTGTACTGTACAAGTCATCCTTGTTTTGCTCTATTAAAAAGTCAGCACTTTCTAATGGAAACCACATGGTGCTATCATTGTTTCGTTATCTTAAGCACAGAAAAGAACTGCAATATGTGCTGACAAATGTGAACTCTATGCTGGTATATCAGACAACCACAAGAAGATCATGTCTTTAACAAAACTGAATGATATAGAATCATTGAATTATAGGATTATAGGAAAATTCAACTCAGAAGGGATCTCAAAAAGTGTCTGTCCAACCTAGTGATAGGCTCAACTATGAGGTCAGAACAAGTTGTGCAGGGCATGCTCAGCCTAACACAACCTCTTCCAGTGCTTGATTTTCCTCACGAAGATTCTGCATTCTAAAGCTGCCTTTTTCCAAGTAACGTCTGTTGCCTTTCATCCTCTCACTTTTTGCACTATTGCAAAAAGTCTGTCTCCATCTTAATAACCTCCCTGTGGTTACTGGAAGCCTGCTGTGAGGTACCTCCAAAGCCATCTCTTCTCAGGCGTAACAAGCCTGGGTCTCTCAGCCTCTCCTCACAGGGCAAGAGCTCCAGGTCCCTTACAATGGCCCTCCAATGAACTCATTCCAGTTTATCTTTGTATTTTTTTCTACTGGGGAACCCAGAAGTAGGCACAGATGTGATCTCATGAGTACTGAGTAAACAGGGATAATCATTTCCCTCAGTCTAGTGTGTGTGCTTCTGCAAATACAGCCCAGGATGCTGTTGGCCTTTTTTGCTGCCTGGGCACGGTGCTGGCTTATGTCCAACTTGCCAAAAGCTGCAGGTCAGAGCTGCTCCTCAGGCAACCCATCCCCAGCCTTTATCAGTGCAAGGGGTTCTTCCTTGCTAGATGTAGGGCTTGGCCCTTGTCTTTATAGAATATCATAAGGTTCACGTCTGTCCATTCCTTCAGCATGTCCAAATCCCACTGAATAGCAGCCCTGCTCGCAACTCTATTGACTTGTCCCCCCAGTTTGGTGCCATCTAGAAACTTGATGAGAAACTTGATGTCATCTAGAAACTCTCACTCCATTGCCTTCTCTGAGATATTGATTAAGTTATTAAAGAGGAGAGGTCCCAGTACAAACCCCTGTGGTACTACACTGCTTACTGGCCTCCAGTTAGAGGATGACCCACTAAACACTACCCTATTAGCCCAAAATTTGACCAGTTTTTACCCATCTAACTGTACATCTATCCAGACCACAATGACTTAACTCAGATATTGTGGGAGGCAGTGTTGAAGGCTTTGCTAAAGTTGAGGTAAATTACATCCTTGGTCTTATACAAGGATTGCTTAAGAGACTTAAACAGCTTTGCTGCACATTTCATCACAACTATGAAAATAGAAAAGATTTTTTGTCAAAGATTTAGACTTTGACAGTTCATAGTTTGTTATTTAAAATGGACACTGAAGAATAAAGGTGAATGTGGAAGTGTTCTGAAGGAGGTAAGCATGCAGGACAAATAATTGAAGGAAAAAGTCCTTGGTGCCTGAAAGATATAAATCATTTAAATACTTTTAGAATCTTTTGAATTCATTAATCCCACCATCATGAGATTAATCTCTAAATTAATCTCTAAATTTGGGATGTACCTGTAGTTATCAACATATGGGGAATGTGCTTGTGCCCCCGTGAAGAGGCAAAATGTTTAATGGAAATTAGACCGATTTTTCTCATTCTTAAGTAGACACTTTGGTCAGCTGAATAGCTGTTCAGAACATTTCAGTTCAGTTTATTGCCTAGATCTCCAAAGGATATAAAGCTTAGACAACTAATACACGTGTTGGTACTTATGTGAGAAGTATAAACTAAATGGCGTATTAAAATAAGTGATTAAAATATTTCCTAATAAGATTAAAGTACATAATTTAGGAACACTATTTTAGTGAACTTATTCAGGGTGTAAATATTTTGCTCTTGACACACTTGTCAGTGTACTGAAAACATTAATGTGTGCATTGCCAATCAAATAACGGACACTTCCTTATCATTTCCTTTTTTTTTTCCAGGTGTTTGCTTCCTCATTCAGTTTAACAACTTTTGAATTTTCCATTCAATTAAATGGTGGAATATACAACACACCAATACCAAGGCGGATGACACTTGCCCAGATGTTTCAGCATCGATGAAATGCTAAACAGTATTGATTTGTTGTATTTTAAAAGGGTTCAGGAATTATATTTGCCCAAAAGATTCTATTAGACTCAACTAATTTCAGTGTTAATCACACAATAATTAAAGATCCGTATGGCTTCTGGGCATGATTTGTTAGCTTATGATTCCTGTAAAAAACGGTGGTTCCCCCAGCCACATTAGAAAGATGAAGGATTGCATGAATCAAAGATTCATAAACCTAGTTATGGAGTGTCATCAGAAAATTAAGGACAGAATAAAAGATTATCTGTGATGGTTCAGAAGAAAAAGCAATGAAAGGAAGGGCAAACAGGACTATATCAAATTCATCACTTCTAGTTATGTGATGTGGGCACGTTTTTGCATCTGTTCCACTACAGTATATACTATAGAGTAAGCACTACAGTTCTGCCTACCAGAAACAAATGAAAAAAGGCTCTTAATTTGGCATAAAAGTACTTCATTTTGGGTATGTGCTCACCAAAAGGTTCTTTAAAGTTGTTTGGGTTTTGGTTTTTTTTTTTTAATTTTATTTTTAATTTAAAGACAGCAATACTTTTGAGTTTGTCAGAATCCTAATGCTAATTGTTTTAGCAAACTAAACTACACCATTACATGGAAAATAAAATACAAAACATAGAATATAACATAAAATATATAGTTTTTTTCTGAGTGCTTTTATTTGTATCACACGTTTATGAGAAAGTAATGGTTATCTTACTCACAATTTGGATCAAGTTTTTGAAATTGTTTCTGTGTATGTGTGTAAAATATGCATATATTTATAAAGCTGTAGCTTTATGAGTAAGATAACTCTTCCTTTACTTAGACCCATTTATTTTCAGAATCACAAGTGTATCTGATAAACTCCAAATGTCCTAAAATAATTTGGATATTTTCCCAAAGTTTGTTTACTATTTTAGTTCTGTCTTATAGAGATGACAGACACTCATAAAACCAGATTTTTTAATTTTTATAGTAAACATTTGGAAGGTTAACACATTACTTCACTTGGCTACTGCTGACTGCTTATATTAAAAAGAAAAAAAGAAACCAAAATCCATAACAGTCCTGAATAGCCTATCCTAAACTTGAGATAAAAGTGAGTTAGCTGATTAACATTTCTTAAAATTATTTAATATTGCTGTTTATGTTATTTTTACAGTAGTTTGATCTGTAATCTGTGTTTTTGTACTATGGTTTGTTCCTTTAATATAATTTTCTTATTGTAATTAATGTCATGTTCCTTTACTGAGCCGTACTGTCTTTACAAAAAAGTTCAAAGTTACATCCTTAAGATGAATGCTGAAACATTCTTGTGGAGAGAAATGATGTTATATTTAGTAGTAATCAATTTTTTCTTATTTCTAAACTACATTATACGAAGATAAAATGATTTGCCTTGCAAAAGTAGAATATAAACAAAACATAATGATCATAAGGTAGGAGCTGAACTAAGAAAGAGAACTTAGCAAGTTTAAAGTACAAATTGGACAGAGAACTGAAGTTATGAAAATAAGTAATGCCATTCAACAAGAAAAATAAGTTATGTAAAATATATTTTGTTTAAAAGATATTCTATAACTGTGGTTTATTGACTGTGCACATATGGATTTATCCAAACTTCATTCCTCTTTTAATGTAGTCACTCTTTCAAGCACAAACTTGCCATCTAAGTTTTGTTGGCTTTTCTTCATTCATTAATTCCAGCCAGGAGTATTTCTTATTTATCTGAGCGTGTGATGGTTGTTAATCACAGTGGTTGTTATCAGCATATGTGAGTATCCTAGATTCTTCAACTCTTTTTACCAGGGCTCTATCTTTTTTGAGTTGTATACATTCACTGACAAATCTCTTCACTGCCTTGAATTTCACAGAATATGTACATTGAAGTCTTAATAGCTGCTTTGTATTTATTTTCAAAAGCCTTGAAATACCACAATCTTCTGATAGAAGCTGTCAGATTTGTTTCAGTGGCATTTGGGCCTAACTGGTCAAAAAGATGGAAAAACTATAATTAACATTATATCTGAGTGTGTGCTGCATTGTTTTCTAATAACGCTTGAATGTCTACTTTATCTTTTTCCCCTTTGAAGAGAGAAAAGAGGTTGAAATACCAACTCCATTATCCAAAGACAGGATTAGCCAATTAGGCACACAAATCTGTATGAACAGATGGGATGCATCTGAGGGTGCTGATGGAGCTGACTGATGTCATTGCAAGGCTGTTGTCTAACCTCTTCAAAAGGTCATGAATTTTGGAGGAGGTTCTTGGTGACTGGAAGAAAACAAATGTCAGACCCATCATCAAAAACAGTAAGAAGGAAGATCCAGGGGACTAAGATGGTCTGCCTCACCTCAGTGACTGGGCAGGTGATGGACTAAATCATCCTGGAAGTTGTCTTCAGACACTTGAAGAACAAAAATGTGATTGGGAGCAGCCAAAATAGGTTTAGCATGCACCAATCATGGCAGACCAACTTTCTGTGATGAGATGAGTGCTGGTGCTGCAGACAAAGGGAGCTCAATGGATGGTGTATACCTTGAGTTTAACAAGGCCTTTGGCATACTCTCACAGTCTCCTTATCACCAAACTAGTGAGATACATGCTGAATAAATGGATAATAAGGTGGATTGAAAATTGGTTGGACTGCCAAGCTCAAAGAGCTGTGATTAGTGGTGCGAAGTTTATCTGGTGGTCAGTAGCAAGTGGCATCCTTCAGGGATCAGTACTGGGACCCATACTGTTCAATGTCTACATTAATGGCCTGGATGGTGGGACAGAATGCATTCTCAGCAAGTTTTCTCGTGGTACCAAATTGGGAGAAGTGGTCAATACACTGGAGGGCAGGGCTGCTGTTCAGAAGGACCTACACAACCTGGAGAAATGGGTTAACAGGAGCCTCATGAAGTTCAATAGAAGCAAGTGCAAAGTCCTATGCCTAGGGGAGGAGTCACCCCACACAACAGTAGAGGTTGGTGGCAGGCCAGCTGGCTGAAAAGCAGCTTTGAAAAAATAAACATTTCGGGGTCCTGGTGGACATCAAGTTGAATGCTATTCGGCAGCAAGATGGTCAATCCTGAGCTCTGTTAGTAAGAATGTAGTGAGCAGGTCCAGGGGAGTTTTCCTTCCCCCCACTATTTAGCACTTGTGAGAGTGTATCTGAAGTGCTATGTCTGGCTTTGGGCTCCCCATTTCAAGAAAGATATTAGCATGCTGAAGTGAGTCAAGTGGAGAGTGATCAAGATGGTCCAGGAGCTGGAGCACATGATGTATGAGGAAAGGCTGAAGAGACAAGGTTTGTTTTGCCTTAACAAGAGAAGGCTCAGGGAAGTCTGTTTCTGACTGCAACTACCTGAGTGGATGGAGCCAGACTCATACCAGAAGTGCACAGTGATAGGATGGGAGGCAAAGGACACAAGTTGGAACATGGGAATTGACAACTAGATAGAGGGGAAAACTCTTTTTACCATAAGGGTGCTCAAATCCTGAAACTGGTTGCCTTGAGAGTTTGTGGAATCTCAGTCCTTGGCGGTGTCTGAGACTTAGCTGGACATTGGCTAGCCCTGAGCAACCCGATCTAGTTAAATCTCCTTCAAGCAAGGGCCGAATGTCTCTTCCAACCTAAATTATTCCATGATTCTATTATTTTGTGAATTTAGCTTTGGTCATTAGCACTTTCAACACAGGAACTCTTTCAACATAAATCTTTAACAACACAAGTAATTCACTGTGGAAACCAAGTGGAGCTGCTGAGGTACTCAGGATATCACACACCAAAGGATGCACCACCTTGCAAACTTTGTAGAGCTATGAAAGCTGAACAGACTGTAACAGCAAAATGTTTTTGCAACAGTAGATAGTGTGAAACCATGATTTTTACCAACCACATTCAAACTGAGGCTGAATGTCTTTTCCAAAATAGACATGTTCATTTAGTTAAATTTATCTGCCCCCTTCTAACATCCATTTCTTTGCCTTGGAAAACACTTCTACAGCTTTTGGCTTTATCTGGAGTCACTCTGCTTCTCAGTAATTTATCCAGAAGTCTATATACTTGCTCAAAGGCAGGCACAAGTCAATACGTTGAAAGCCTTTTCATAATTCTGTATACATTCTCATTCCATCATACCTGTCAGTCTACACACTCTCTCTGCCACAGAAGAAAGTAGGGATACTATTTACAGACAGCAAAGTGTATTGCCAGTTAAATAGTACTAAAAGCAGAAACACATCTTTCTGTTTCTTTGACATATCCCAAGACTATTTTACATCCCGTTGCAAAGGAGACAAGGTTGGCTAGCGCTGCACATCCCGACTCCAAATACCACATCTACCACTCACACATGATATGGTGAATTATAGCTTAACCATACCAGCTACCATATCCCAGGCATCCACTGACAGCTTTTCCCCCATTTCCATTTGCTGCTTCCTCATAAGGACTCGATTCTAGATAAAGAGAGAGCAGCAGCAATTATTTCTTTCTCTCTCTTAGCAAGAAAAACCTGTTCATCCAGCTGCTCACTGTGCCTTGATGATCAGGCTCTCCTCTTGCTACAACACTTTCCAAGACTGAAGTTTGCCCCTCCATAGGTCCTGACATACTGATTACCTCTCCAGAAACTCAGTCATTCCTTCCACCAACCTGGTAGAAGTGTCCCACTTCACAGATGGTGGGTAAAAAGAGGCAGGCCATGGACATAGCCCCCACCCCAACCAATCCCTTCACCTGGATGAAGGTTCTAGGTAGCATAATCTAAATTTGTAATTAGCTCTGGTTTGTGCAGGCTGTTGGACAAGGTGATTTTCAGAAGTCCCTTTTTTCTATAAACTGATCATTCTTCACCTGTAGTGAACTAGCACCCATAGCAGTGCCTTGTGTATTTTTCAGCACTATCTGTCTCCATGCCAGCAATCTGCTGCTCTGCCTCCTGGGTCTGCCAGTGTGAATGAATGGTGACCTTTTACTTTAGTTCTAAAAATCTTCCTGGAAGCTTACTCTTCAGCCAGATCTTCCTCCTAGAATTTCTCATACTTCTACAGAAAGACTGTGCCTCGTATTCCTTAGACCCAGACTGTGCCTCAGGCTCAGCTGTGTGTTTTGAAGGATGGAGTATGCCATAAAAATGGTCCTGGCAATATGTGAGACATACTGGCAGTGCAGACATCACCAAATTTTTATGATGTCAAAAGCCAACTTTATTGCTAAGTGCATCTAGCAGTAAGTACAGCTCTAAGACTGCTCTAAAGAAGCAGCTAAAGTATGTGAAAAGTCAGATTCAGAAGAAATAGAAATTGTCTCCTATGAAGAGAAAGGGAAAAGATAAGAGGGATAAAAGTTGGAATTTATGGTATCTAGTGACATTTGAAATCAGATTGAGCGTGGTGCCTTTAGGGTTTGTCCTTGAAGCACAGTTTGAGAAGACATTAATGGGTGTGGATGAGAGTGTAGACTGCCTGAGTTTTCATACCCTTTCTCTACAACACTGCTTTTGCTGATATGATAGCTCAGTCCAGACTGAGACCGCATGGCATTGTGGACGTTGAAATTGCATTGATGTCTAAAATAGATCAGGTTACTGCAGAGACTGTCTGAACTTTGAACACAAAACATGAATACTTCCCTCTCCTTTGCCATCGCCTCATTGCATTACCTTAAACAAATCTGTCTATTTCTCATGTGGAAAATGGGCAATAAAAAAACCAATTTACCTTACATGGCAACTGTTAAGATTAATTAGTTAATGCTGTGGAGCTCATTTCTGCAGAGGCTTCCTATGGCCCACAACAGAGGCATATAGAAACAAAGAAAGAAATTGCATGTTTAAACCAGACAGTTTCCTTGTTCAGAGAGAAAGAAAGGATAGACGTAGATTGTCCGAGATTTCAGTTTTCTTTTCTTTTGCCAGTTATGTCTGCATTTGGAAGACTAATGCTCTAATAATACTTCATACTTATTTGGAAATTTAGATGAGACATTTGGGTTTCTTAAGTAGTTTTGCATTAGACTTAAGCTATCTCATAAATAAATGATGACTTAAAAAAATCCGTCTACATTTCATCTTATTATAGAAAGAAGGGCTATTATAGAAAGAAAAACCCCAGAGTGTTACTGTCTCAGTCCTTCGATATGTATGTGATATTATCATGTGTTTTAACTACTCCAGTCATTAATAAATCAATTGATTGGGCTGTTCTTTGGCTTCAGAAACATTACATTGTATGTTTTTTTACTCATTTTCAGTTTTGGATTTGTATGTGTATGTACATAAGTATAGATACATATAAATGTTTGAATATATAAATATATACACATGTATATATGTAAATACATTGTATTTATGTACATATGTGCATGTACAATATAGCTATAAATACATATGTATATAAATTTTATCTTCTGAATTATTACATCCCTAAAACAAAATGTATTTTCTGGACAAGTTTACACAAGCCTGTCTGGGATCCTGTGTTCTTCAGCAGCAGTAGAGTATGCTGCACTGACTTTCCAGCTACATCAGCCAGACTGCATCGAGCTCAGATCTGACTGAGCTATCAGTGTAGGCATATTGATATCTTCTCTGTACTTCATTTCCTACCTGTAAAGTGAAAGGTTAGTTGAGCAGATAAACACATCAAAGACTATGAGACAAATACTGAAACACATAATAAGACCAGGTATAGATGTAACTAAAACCAGGAGAATCACAAAGCTATGATGATTTTATCCTGTTTTCTAAAAAAATCCAACACTTATTAAATATATTCTTGGAGAGTCTGATTCAGCAAAGCAATTAAGCGTGAGCTTAACTTGAAGTCAATAGTACTTAACCACTTGCCTATAATTAATTATGTGCTTAAATGGTTTGCTGAATTTGTAATTTAATATAAATGCGTATGAAGTGTGGGGTTTTAGCATTGTTTTTTCCAAAATGCAACTTAAAGAGATTGTTTGACCTCTTCATTTCTAATTGATTTCTTCACATTAAGATTTTGCAACTGAGATCCAAGAACCTATTACAAAATAAAAATTTTTTTCCTTTAAAAATCGGATTATAGCTATCAAGTATTTTTCACATCCTTTCCTGAAAAATTCTTACATCTTGTATATAGTTTACTTCTATTTATATTTTAAGAGTAAATGTTTCTTATAGTAATTTTATTATTTGCTAAATAACTCTTCCCTTGTTATCCCCTTGTAAAGTCTTCATTGCTCTGAAAATAGAACTCTAATAGATGCAGAATGCTCACATCAGTGCTTTCCTGTGTTGTTCATTTAAGAGTCACTCATTATTTTGAAGAAGAAAAACCCCGATATTGTTCCTAAAAAAAGTTTGTTGTGAGATTACGTGCACTGTAAAGTTATGAAAATGGCAATGTTTGAATTTTTTCCTTCAGTACAAAAGTAAATATTTAGAAAAACAGTCAACTGAAAAAGATGCAAATAGAATAGGATGGCTTTTCAGACTCTCTGATGCCAGGAGTAGTGCAATGAGTAGTCCATGAAGGTCATATTATTAAAATCAACCAATGTTTTTATTTCAGTCAATTGTGTTTCTTAAAAGTACGTGTTTTTACTCACACTGAAATCATCTTAAAATGTAAAATTACCTCTAGAGTTGCCTTACAACTTTTTCCAGCTCCTGCTTCATGAGGTTTTTTTTTTTCTCCCCCATTTACTGTCATCAAGTGCTTTTCCTGTAATTGCTCACATAATTTTTCCTGATGCTGAATCTGCAAGATATTGCAGTAATCATTTAATCAGTAACAACACATTTTTGTATCCCTACTGCATGATTAAATTAATATAGTTTACATGTGTTAAATTTACAGAAATCACTGACTCATCAAATAAAAATAAATATACTAGTCTAATTAAAGCACTTCGGATTTCGTATCATACAAAAATATTCAAAATAAGGTCAGAATTTTTCCATGTTAATTATAAATAAGCAACTGTTTCTAACAATTACATTGTAGCTAAACTTAACTCACAGGAAAAAAAATGAAGTGAAAGAAAATATCTCTAACACTATTTACACAGATAACTTAATTTGCCTGGTTCTGGACAAATTTAGTTTGTTCTCATTGTCATTATGATATGGCTCTGATCTCTTAGCAGGAGTTTTGCCAAGACCTAAAAATAGCTCAAGATCTTCTTCTGACAGCAACACAAGATTTTTAAAAAATTTTATAAGTAATAGATCATGAATTAAAACATTTCTGAAATATGAAAATGTTTTCACTTTGCAAATACATTTTGTTTTTTATCACATTTTTCTATATATTTTGTTTAAATGTTGATGACTTTTTACATCTTGCCATCATCAGTTCAGTTTCTTCCAGCTTTATTCTTCCAGCAGTATTGAAAAAAAAAAAAGGTCTTGAAGACAGTGTTCAAAGTATCAGTATAGTTAGTTTTTAATCACAGGAAAGATTTTAAATTAGGATGTTGTCAGCTATGGATTACTTGAAGTTTAGCCTTAATCGAAAAATTCCATGACAGCTTTCTCTCTAATTGAAAAGCCATCAGATTATCCATTCCTGGGATAAGACTTTTTTTTTTTACCATGATAGTTCAAACTAGACCTGCTTGAAGCATTTTTAGACAAAATAGTAATTCAAACAGATGGGTCAAAAAACTGTGAATCGGTATCTGGTGATATGGGATCATTCCTGCAGTAGTGTCTCTTAGATATCCATGCCTGTACTCATAGCGTTAGCTTGAAAATCATTACCTAAGATTCTTAATAGCTAACCCTTAATGAAACATCTTTCTTAATTCGTAGGAATATCCAAAAGACTTCTTTTTATTAAAATAGCTGAATTCAGACATACGGTTACACTCTTCTCATACATTAGAGTCCGATACAATAAGGGCTCTGTACTGACAAAGTTCTAAGGAACAGTTAAACGTATCCTGCCTTCATGCCTTGACAAACAGGGCATGGGCAGTGTCTCAGTGGACCCCAACCGACAACTCCTGTGCAAAGGGTTCTGGCACAGCAGAAATAAGATACATTTGGTCAACACATTTCTTACATGTAAAATATCTGTATAGTAAGTAGATGTCTTTTTTACTGTGTGCAGCCAATGTATATTTCCCACTGTTTGATCATGGTGGTGATGGATGATTGCCCAGCTGTGTTATTTGCATTTTCAGTGCTTCAGTACTTTTATAGTTGAGTCACATACACGTAGCATTTTCAGATGACTGTTCAGTCTCCTCATGAAATGTGAATGTTTTCAAACTTTACACTCTTGCTTAAGGTGCACTTATAATGACTGCTGATGAAATTCTTACAGACTGATTTGTAAAAGACTTCATCCGAAAATGTATTCTGTAATCTCAGGAATATTGTAATGTGAAGATTAAGCAAAAATTTTTTTGCTCAGATTTCTGTGCTTAACAGTACAAACACAAAATTATTTCCTGTAAATGAACTTTAATGTTTATGTAATTCTGTGTTTTTTCTGCTATCACAGAATACCATCACCTATTTAGAAGGTTTTGTAATGCCTTATGTCTTGATAATATATTAAAGAGTTTTAGCATGGATATGATTATAGGTAAATGTGTATATATATCGTGATAAAACAAAGAAACACTTGAATATAACCGAAAAATCTAGATATCATGAGTGCTTCTTTGTAATTCCATCTATAGATATATAATACACTCTTCAAAGGCTGAAGGTCAGTGAAAAGCTATATAAAATACAGGACATTTAATTGTAATTGAATATTTTCCATTGGAATATTCTTTATAAATCCGTTGTAACTCCATATGCTAACATCCATGGTTGAGCTTTTTCAGGGATTGTTGAGAAGGATCAATAAAAACTGATAAAAGGAGGCTATGGAATTTTATATATCCACTCTCTTTCAATGTGTTTGCCCTGGACAAGTCTCAGGAGAAATGGTTCAAATGTCTGAACTCCCTAGAATACTCCTGGGCCTTCTATACAGTTTTATTTAACACAAAACTTCACATCTACGGAGATGGAATAATGAGCATGTTTATTTTTTGACTTCATACAGCTGGTTCACTGAGCTTCTTATTTAGCTTAGCTTCTAGTACTTCAGTTACACCAAATTTCATGGTGTTTCTTCAGTTGTTGAACATATTCCAGTACTTTGATCCCACAAGCAGTCTCTCTCTCTTGTTTGTTTTCAGTATTACTATTACTTTTAAAGCTTATTTGAATCATATATTCCTATTTCAAGGGACTAGAAACAGTCTGCTTTTTGGTCTTCTTTTATTATTGCTATGAAAATTCTTCAAACACAGCAGGTCAAAAGCTATAATTCCTGAAAATGTTGATTCATGTAATTATTCAAATTAGTTACCTGAAAAGATTGTCTTGATGATTAAAGATAAGATTACACAAAATTTTATGACACGTAGTGACATGTAAAATTCATGCTATACATTTCTCTCCCTATATTTCAAAGCACTTCACAAAATAATTTCATAAAATGGGCAAGCTGATGTATAGAGAAGAGTAGTAGTTTGTGCAAGGTTACCCGTAAGAACAGAGGCTGGACTATGTAGAAAGTCTTGGTGTTTTAAGACCCTTTATGTGCCATCTTATCTCACCTTTCCTTTGTCATCTCCCTAATCTCTGCTTGAAACTGGGAATAAGGTAATGAAACTTCGTTAGTGTTCTGTATTCCTCTAATCACAGTTTGAAATTCCTGCATCATGGAGTTTTCAAAGAATATAGGTAGCAGTAACAGAAAATATCAACAAAACTTTCAGGCCATTTTCACTGTTGGAATAATTTCTTTCTGAAATGTAATAGAAATGAACTAGCAAGTGGAACTGTTTCATAAGTTAAAGATCAGCTATAATTTGTTGGACAACAATGAAATATCCCTTTCAGTTATAACAACTATAACTGTTCTTAAAAAAATCTTTACTTCCATCTTTTATACATTTTTATTATATAAACTCTATTTACCTATGACAATGATTATATAGTCACATGTCAACACATCTTTTGTGGTCACTTGACCTTGGCCAGCTGCCCACCCAGCTGCTCTGCCACTCCCCCTCCTCAACAGGACAGGGGAAGAAAATAAAATGAACAAAAAGCTCATGGGTCAAGATAAAGGCAGGGAGATCAGTTACCAGTTAACATCACAGGAGAAACAGACTTGATATGGGGAAAACAAATTTAATTTATTGCCAATTAAAACAGATTTGGACAGTGAGTAACAAAAGAAAAAATGAAAATGAAACCTTCCCCCACCCCTTTTTCCCAAATTCAACTTCAGTCCCTCCTTCCCAACCCCTCTACCTTCCTCCCCAGTCACTCCAGCCCTGCACCCCAAGCAGCACTGGGGGGATGGGGAGTGGAGTGTTTCAGTCTGTCCATAACAGTTCCTCTCTGCCACTCCTTCCTCCTCACACTTTTCACCTGCTCCAGCATGGGTCCTCTCCTCAGGCTGCAGTCCTTCATGAACTGCTCCAGCGTGAGTCCTCAGTTCTTCAGGAAAAAATCTGCTCTAGTGTGGCTCCTCTACAGGGTGCAACGTGTATATCTGCTCTGGTGTGGTCCTCTCCACAGGCTGCAGGGAAATACCTGCTGCACTGTGATCTCGTCCATGGCCTGCAGGTGAATCTCTGGTCCAGCACCTGCAGCACCTCCTCCTCCTCCTCCTCCTTCTTCTCTGACCTGGGTGTTCACACTGTTGTTTGTCACACTTTTTTTTTTCTCACTCATCCTCTGCCTGTCCAGTGTATTGTCCTTTCTAAAATATGTTTTCCTAGAGGCGTCACCAGCTTGGCTGAGGGGCTCAACTGTGCCCTGCAGTGGGTCTGTTGGAGCCAGCTGGAACTGGCTGGAACCGGCTGTGTCTGGCACGGGGCAGCCCCTGGCCTTCCCTCACAGATGCTGCGCTGCAGCCGCTGCTGCCAACACTTTGCTGTGGACACCCAATATAGCTCAGAGTTCACTAATCCTAGAAGTTGAACTGACACAACTCTTCAATGATTTTGGTGTTATTTTGATCCTAACATATCCTCGGTGATTAATGTCACAGGTTTGCCATTGATTGAACAAACCTAATATATACTTGAATTCCCATTTGGTGTTAAACAATGGTAATTTAGCAGATTTTATAGCCTACTAGAAAGCCAAAGCTAGTTCTATAAAAATGAGCTAGTAAATTGCAAACACACAAAAAATTTTGAAAAAAATAAACTCCTCGACGTTTTCTATATCCTTTGATTACTCTTTTAACATAAAGGGAGTTTCTCCTCATAATACAAAGTGTTGATTCTTGGTCCTATTTTTAGCTCATAAAATATGAAGCAAAGGTGAAGAATATCATAACCCATGAATTCTAACAAACTTTACTTTGCAAGTTCTTTCCTCTAGTTCTTTTCTCTTTATGATAATCTAAAACTAAGAAAAAAAAAATCCAAACTGAGAAACAATTAGGTTTCATGGACGATTATCCTTTTTTGTCACATCATAAGTGTTACCAGTCTTTGCTATAAGTTGTGTTGATTCACCTGTAGGAAGTAGTATTTGAGCCCTTAGTTTTCCTTTTCTTCCTTATTTTTCACCCTGCCTGCCAGTAGTCTAGAGCAGCAGTTCTTTAAGTTCATGAGCACATCTTCTCAGAGACAAAAAAAGATAGTAGTAAAAACTTTGCATCTTTTGTATTACTTTTCTCTTCATGAGTTTGAGCAGATGCAGTCTGAGAAACTTTATCTTCTAGAATATCTGTGCTTGTCTCTTATTTTAAGTAATGCACTTTTGAAGAAGAAGGTGTTCTTGGTGACCATGGAACCTCACCCTTCAGAAAAAACACTGCTAGTTTAACAAGATTCACTGCTAGTTTAACAAGATAATATAAACTTTGCTTTCGGAGACTAATTCCTAACTACATCTTATGTCCATAATATTGGGCCTTTACCTGTAATGGCAGAGACATGAATTTATCTACTGAGCACCAACAGAGTGTATATTTCTGTTTGCCTATTGACAAAATTGGCAAATTACAGTCAAGCACTCAAAGCCATGACCAGCCAATATTAAATTTGTTTCTATAATCTTAGTTCATCCAGTGTGTAATTATACATGACAATAGCTTTATCATAATATTACAGGGCATATTATGCCAGCAAGCATTCATGAGTATTTCTGGGCCTCTGTATCCTTCTACATTCTATGTAACCTGTGGTGAATCAAGTCTACTGTCTTAGGTAACTATGTCAACAATTGCAGTAGCCACTAGATCCACTGATTCAACATTGGTATATAAACCAAAGTTCTGCAATGGTTCAGTTTCCTTCTAAAAAATTTTAAACTCCAGCAAAAGATACGTTTAAGTGAGTAAGTACAATATCTTGCATAGGTCAGAATCCTCTCTGAATTTTCAATCTTCTTTTGCTGGTGAGACATGTTTGAAATGCTGAGCATAATTTTAATTTATATTCACAAAAGATTTGAAATTCAGAACAGGTGTAGAGAACAACTTCTCAAATCTGTAGGGAAAAAAAAAACCATATGTGATACTATTGTTATCTACCAAAATTTGTACTGGGAGGACAGGATAAGCTGAGAAGAAAAAGAAGTTAAGGTCACTTTAACTAAGGGTGTAAAAAATCTAATGGATATGGACTACACACAAATAAGTTTATAATGACTATTACAAGTCTATTCTAGGCACAGAGAAGGAATATCTTCACCAAGTCATCTGCCTGCAGCCTTCCCAAAGGCTTTATACTTCTCTCATTAATTTCTTCGAAGTCATTCTTCAGATTTTTTTTTACCTATCTTTTATCATTTCCCACTGTTATTTTGTTTTCTTGTTTCCCTGTGGTTTGCCTCATCTCTGTATTATGTTTGTTCCAGAGTAGCCATGCATTGCTCAGCATTGTGTAAGGTTAGGGTGAAAATTTTGTATTGTTTTTGAACACCAGCAATGGTATTCTGCGGGCACCAGAAAGGTATGTTGTTATACTGTAGTGTAAAACTTTCTGATGTATGCATGAAAATGTATATAAACTCTATAGTTGCCTCTGGGCTTACCTATGAATATATGTGAATTCCTTTCTATTCTATTAATTTTTAATATAGCACAATTTCTTCTTTTTAATTTATTTTATCTCCATGAGGTAATACTAACTCCCATCATCACTTAACATCAAGACTTCTATTTAACTGTCCATATTTTTGGCACCTTTAAACACAGTGTATATTTTATATTTAAATATGATGTATAAAATGCCTATTTCCTAAATCAAATTACAAGATAATATACCATATTTGTTTCTTGTCAAATTATTCAAATTTGTACTATGTCTATGAAATTATACGTATGTATACATAATTCCAAGTAAGGTTATTCTCATACAAGATGATGTAAAAGAGGGTGGGTTTGGGTTTGTTTTGTTTTTCTCAGTTAGGGAAGCAATGGCAAAACTACTGGTTTTGTTTGCTTTCAAATCTTTTTGCTGTGGGAGCCAGTATTAGGTTCCAGCCCCCGTTGATCATTTTGTGGGTGCTTCCAGATTGAAGTAGAGTTTTTATTTAACAGGTATATGGAGAGAGAAAAATTGATAGGCAGATTAAGCAGCTAAGAGTCTCATTTGAAAATGTTATTTATATTTTATCCCAGTTTAAACTATGTGGTTAATTAACGTAATCTTAAAGTGACAGGATTTCATATTTCACTTTTTGCTAATAATTTATAACTAAAATAAAATTACTTCTGGACTTCCTCATGATGAACTACTAGAAGATAAGTAAATCCTTATACACATATAATTAGATTATAAATTTTGGGCTGGGAGGAGTAATAGGCCTTTTCTATCTGTACATTTGTACAGCAGATCATACAGTAGAATCATAATCCTGAAGGAGGATATTTAGGTACTATTGTAATATATGTTTATGTTGGAAGAGTGATATAAGTTTTTCCTAATTTGTATGAATATATATATCATGATTTCCTAATATATGTACTACTTAAATAATAAAACTGCTGTGTACAACCCTGACAATTTCTACGAGAAAGATTTTTACATTGACAAAAGAACGCTTATTGTATGTGTATTGGGTGTAGAGTAAAGGTGTTGGCAGCAGGGGGGCTGTAGGGACTGCCCCATGCTGGACACAACTGATTCCAAGCCAACTCCAACAAACCCACCACAGGACACAGATGAGCCCATCAGCCAAGCTGGTGGAGCTTCTGGGAAAACATATTTAAGAAAGGGCAAAAACATTACGCTGGCAGCGAGGGGAGAAAAGAGTGAGAATTATGGAAGGGACACCAAGGTCAGAGAGGGAGAAGAGGAGGAAGAGGGAGAAGAAGAGGAGAAAGAGGAAGAAAGAAGGGAGGAGGTGGAGGTGCTCCAGATGCTAGAGCAGATATCTACACTGCAGCTTGTGAAGGACCCCACGCTGGAGCAGATGGATATTCCCTGAAGGAGCTGTGGCCTGTGGGAGCCACATGGGAGCAGATGTTTTCCTGAAGAACTGCAGCCTGTGGAGAAGACCCACACTAGAATGGAGGAAAAGTGTGAGGAGGAAGGAGTGGTAGAGAGAAGCTATTATGTACTGACTGTAACCCTCCACCTCCCATCCTCACTACGTTGCTTGTGAGGGGACATACTGGAGTTAGCAATGAAGGAACAAATTGAGCCTGGGAAAGTGGGGGCGGAAAGGTGTTGTTTTCATGTTTGTCTGTTTGTTTCTCACTATCCAAACCTATTTTAATTAGCAATAAATTAATTTTCCCCAAGTTGAGTCTGTTTTGTCTGTGACAGTAATTGGTAAGTGATCTCCCTGTCTGTATCTTGACAATATTTCTTGTTCCTGTTTTTTCTATTTTCTCCCCTGTCCTGCTGAGAGGGACAGTGAGTGAGCAGCTGGGTAGGTGTTTGGCTATTTGACAAAGTTGACGCACCACAGTATGTTCTCTCAGGAAAACAGATTTCTGCTATTTTTATGGTTGCATAAACTGAATACATTCATATAAATAGTGGATATAAGAAAAATACCAAATTTTAAGTGGACTTGGGTAAAATGTGTTACGTATTTACAGTATAAATTATATGCATTTTGTATTCCACTGTAAAAACTATGCATGCTGTTTGTATAGATTTCAAGGTCTTGACTGAAATAATTCCAATATATGCTTTTAGTTTTTCAGTATCAGGGAAGAAATAAAATGTACTAAGTGTAAAGGTTGGATTATTAAAACACAATTTTCAGGGAAAAGAAGACAACTTCTGAAAGATTGAGTTCTGAAACAGTACCTACTGAGTAGAGTAAGTGGGATGCTAAAAATATGTAGACTCCTGCAAATAAGGTAGCAACTTTGAGAAAAAAAACTGTTATTTTTAATTCATGACAGCGTAAGCCTTGATCTTCATGGTGTCAGTTGAGTACTGAATGTGTTTTCAAGTTGTCCTTTGTGAATTTAGCACACAGTCAATTTGCCAGGCAAGAGTGACTGGTTCAGCTAAACTTGGCTTAAATGTGTCTACACAGTTGCTAAAAGGACTATCTTCTATATTGAGAAGTTTTCAGTCAAAGCAGAAAGAGGAATAGTGGTATTTTTCAATTACTGGTTTACATTTTCCTTACTTTAGGAAAGTATCCTGGAAGGCATATCCTAAGTTATTGCATCACTCCTTGACGTTGCAGATGTGTCTTAAAATAAACTCTAGAAACTAAGCAAGCTCCATCTTGAAACTACTTGGATTATTTTTCCTACTACTTCCACTTTAAATTAGAAACTTGCTTAGGATTACCAATCAACATTAAACTAATGGTTTCTCTGATTCAAAAACATTTTTAAGATCATAGAGTCTTGGGGTACCCCTTAAAAAAGTCATTCTCTACATTTTTCATTGTAAATGTGAGCTACAAAGCTGTGTAAAATTCTGAATACACTGTATGTCAATATCCCAATTTAAAGACATGAGAAACCCCAATCAGGTAGTAAATAAATAAATAAATAGGAATATGATGTTTACCTTCCCAATAAAATGTACATTATTGTGCATACAATATAAATTTCAAACATTTATATACTCTTTTCTTAATGAAGTTAAAATATAGAGTGTGAAATATATCAAAAATAATAAGGGAAAATAATGTAATTCCTATGTATTAAATGCAAATAAAATATAAATAAATAGAACTAATAAATAAATAGGACTATAAAAATAGAACTATATAAATTACAATGTAAATAAAACCTACAAATATAAGTATGAGTTTAATGTTTTAAAAATTTGTTTTTTAGATTTAAGGTGGGATGTAGCTACCCAAAACTGACACTGAAAATTATGAAAACCTAGACCTTAAGCTGATCTTAACCTAGGAACTTAACCTAATTTTAATGATTTGGGTACAACACCAAGTTTGCACTGTCTTCAATAAAAAGTTGTAATGAAAAATTTCAAAGACATAGCAGGACCTGTGTTGAGTAATTTAATAATATAAAACAAATTCATTACTTGTAAAACTGCATTGTAAGAATCCATGACTTGATAAAAATGTAGAATCCTGGAAGCAAAGTGAGTCATGATATAGTGCACGCACACAGAGTGCACCATGACTGGAAAGGTTGCTGTTTAAAAGAAGAGGAAGGAAGGAATCTGCACAGTGCAAATGAAAGGGCTGGGGAGAGGAGGAGCAGAAAATTACAAGGAAGGCAAGGGCATTTGCAAGCCTGAGCAGTTGCAAGGGCCAAGCCTCTTCCTGCAGTTTGAAGGAAAATAGAGGGGTTGCATGAACAGGAAAGGAGTTGCTCAAGTGTATATATGTGTGTGTGTGTGTACAGATATAAATATATGTTCTTTATGATTTAGGCAAGAAACCAGCATTTAAATTTAGCAATTTAATCATACAATATGCTAATCATGATGTAGATAACATACCAAAATTATCAATATCTAAGCAGAACTATAAGTTGACACCTGTGGTTTATTATTAAGTAGGGTTATTTATGATGCTTATGTGTTTCTTCATAATGCTTTTTTTTTTTTGTCCTACTTCCTTCCATTCACACAAAGTTACATATAGACTAGAAGATATTTTGGAAGGAAATCTTGTCAAGAGAATTGCTAAAAGCATAAGGAAACTATTAGATGTAGTTTTCAGTAATTTAAATTTCTAATATTTGATTTTTAAATGATGAAACATCCAATAACCCAAATGACCCTACACAAACATATACATGGAATAAATTATTTCAAATGAAAGCATGAAAATTATTTGTTCAGCTGCTCTAGTGACTGGAAGGTTAGGAACAAAAGCTATTATTGTTCAGTGTATTTTTTCACAGGAAATAGACAGTGGCAAACATACAGTAGTTCAACACATGAGATCAGAGAGACAGTTTTTATAGTAAACCAAAACCAGATGTTGGAAGGGCTCAAGACCTTTACAGAAATTATTAGTTATGTTTGCCTTTGAAAGCAAAGAAAGTTTACAGAGAGTCATGTACCTGATTAAGAAAAAGACGGGTTACAAAAGCTATGAGTATTAACTCATGCAAGAAAAAATATTTGCCAGACAGACTGTCTATTTTATATGTGGCAGTTAGTTATGTACATAGGATTTGAATTTTACTTTCATTTGATTTTTGGACGAATATGCTAACTTCTTCATACTACTAAACAACTTCAGAAATAGGAAAAAGGTTAAAGATTTTAAAACTGAAGGCCAGAATTGTGAAATATGACAGTAAGCCCTTGCAGTTTCAATTCCACCATGAATGGATACAGAATTAGGCATTAAAGACAACTTTTATTTTAACAATTTATCAGAGAAAATTGTAAATGTACAGTACTACATAAGTAGTATTAACTTTTCATGTAGTATAAAGTCTTTCTCTAGTTAGATATTAATGACTTGATATCACTAGATGCTAACTGATTTCATTGGAATTTGATGGAATAGTCAAAAATAACGTCTCAGTGCTACATTCCTACAGGTTTCATGCAAATAGGCACTTAAGTAGGAAGAAAAAGAGGGGGACGGTAGCACCTTAGACACCAAGATTTATCTGCCACAAGGCACAAATCTATGGGAAATTGAACTTACTAATTCTAGTACCTCCTAAACTCTTTGTTTTCTTGGCATGTTGAAATAAGTTCTGTCTGAGTTCAGTATATAAGGTGTTTTCACTTGTGAAGTTACTGATGTTACTAACCAGTAAGAAGGAATAGAAAGGTCAGTACATTTGAGGCAATACAATAAAATTAACCCTTGCAATGAAATCATATAATGGTATAACAGAGGGGAAAGCTGAAATCAGGATACTGGCATACTGATCTTAGTTTTACCTAAGAAATTCTAATACTTCCTCACGTATTCTCACAACCTTCTTTGTGTCCTACTTGTCTTCATGTCAGCTTGAATGATTGAGAGTGGGTATGTGGCAGCTTAGTGTTGAAGTCTAACTGTGTTAAGGCATTGATTGGCTTAAACAATAGTCACTTTATTGTAGAGCAGGATAGTCTACCAGTTTCCTGGTCTTGATCCAATCTCTGTACCTCTTTACTCCAACCAAGTTTTCAAAGTTAAAATCTCTGTCTCCACTTCCAAAAAAACCTGGTCTGCTTCTTCCATCAGCAAGCTTCCAGTTCCCTTGTTATCTTGTTCACGGCTTTGTTGATTTCTCATTGGCTTAGTGGCTTGCTTATTCAGATCATCTTTTGCAGACATTGGGCTAACTTTTCCTAGCAAAGGCTTTTTCCAGCAAGGATTTTGATTTTTTTCCTTATCCTGTTTCCACAAGCTGGAAATGGGTTTAAAAATTTAGGTACCCATCTTATTTTTAGTCCTTTTGTAGTCCTCTACCTATAGAGCTATCGAGTCTTGAAATTCTGGAGCTGGGAAATCTTGAAAGCTGCTATGTTGAAGAGATGAGTCTGTAGGTAATATATGATACCTAATAGGAAACATTGCAAGAGACTATAATATCAGAGAAGTTCTTGGAGATGTAGTCACAGTGAAAGGGAAGATCATGTCATTTGATTTTAACTCATAATTTGAAGGCTGTTAGGCTTTTCAAAGTTTCACATACATCAAATATATAAACGAAATGTATTGCAAGTTAAATGACAGTCATCTTAATATAGTACTGATAAATAAAGTAAATGAAATTATATGAATTAGCTATCGAAGAATATTTCTATTCTACATTTCAGCAATCAGCAAAAACTAACCTGAACTTAAAGTTTCCTAAAGGTGGTACTTAGTTGAACCTCATCCTGTTAAATACAATTTAAAGTGGAAGAAAACTTCTTTGAGCAGAACTTGTGGAATTTGCTTTACTCAATACCCACTTGCAGGTGTAATCCACTGCAAACCCTAATAGAGAACAGGAATGTCTTTACACCTTCCCAACATAGTTTCAAATATGCAGTTTGAGTTTAAATTGAAAATAAATTATACAAGCTCACATAAAATTCAGACATTAACACACAGAGGAAAATGTGGACTGAACTGCACTAAACAGATCTCCTAGAATGCCTTTTAGTCTTTTATGGTAATGCTTAGGCTATAAGTAGGGTAAGTAACTTACTGTGTTGTACTGTCTGTTTGACTAAATACTGTGTAAATATGTAAACACTATAGGCTTTAATGGTATTACGTGCTTAAACATTTGATAGTAACAAGTTCCCATTATATTATAGTTTTATAAAATCTTACTGCATTTCCGTAAGAAGCTCTCATACATCATAACCTTGTATTCAGTTAAAGTTCATTTGTGGCATTCTGCAGTTTGATCTACATTCTGCACTGTGAGGAATAAGGCATTATACTGTAACTTACTGTCCCTTATAAGATAATTTAAACTTCTTTTATGATTTGGTTTTTTGAAACTTTTCTTGTACTGATGGTCTATTTGAACATAGAGGCTTTCCAAACAGGAATGTAATCATATCTAAGTCCTTTGAATTTAGGGAAGGTTTCTCAGAAAAGAGTCTATCTATATTCACTACTAGCTATGCTACGAGGCCCATCTTAGTCTCTACTACAATATGAGTTTGTTCATTTGGTGTCATTTAGTGCTTTCTTTTACCAAAAGAGTTAGAAAGACTGTTGAAATGGAGGACATAGATTTACATTGATTTGGGGAGATACTACCTACATATGAAAGTGTGTATGATAGTACCTATTGTAAAATGTGCCTGGGTCTACACCTTTTCCATCTTCTTACATTGTTATACTGTATATGAATGAAATATATGCTGTTTGAATTTGTGGGATAAGCCAATGTTTTAATCTTCCACTGAGATTTAACGTTACACAGTTGTCTGTATCTTTAAATGTTTCTGCACACATTTATGAAGTATTCAACGCAGGCTGATACTGGAGGCAAGATTCTGAGCCAGATGAACCAAATACCTATCCAAATCTTTTGATCTTGATATAGATACAAATGAGCAATTGTAAGAAAAGACAAATTGTTTCAGACCAGTTTCTGCTAGGAAGGTGTAAACATCACAAGTTAAGCCGCAGTGATAAACGGTGTTTCTAATTGGCATCCTTGCTGATCGTTTCAGAGAGATAAATGGTCAAAGAAACTGAGCTACCCTCTTGTACCTAGAGATGAATCTTCCAGCACAGGATTAATGTACTTCTGTGGTGATTGTTTTTCAGCACTGCTACACAGAATTGGCTGATACTGCTTACAGTTACAATTCCTCTTAAAATATATGAGTGAAATAAATGTGTAATGGTTAACATCACGGTAAAAAAAAAGGTCTATCATGTTTGTTAATGGAGTACAGCAGCAATTAATTTAATGGCTAATGTGTTAGGTATGGAAAGTCTGCAAACGAGGTAATAAGGGTGTGTTACATCAAGCATCCTTATAAGACATCTGTAAAGCTATGGGGTACTTTTCAAGACACTTAGAAAACTAAATTTAACAACAGTGCAATGTAAAAATTATATAAATGTAATCTTAACCAGTAAAATAAGGTATATTATCTGCATTGTAAGATAGATGGCCAGCAGATGTAGTTCACAAATTCATAGAATAGAATAGAATAGAATAGAATAGAATAGAAAAGAAAAGAAAAGAAAAGAAAAGAATAGAATATTTCAGTTGGAAGGACCTACAACGATCATCTAGTCCAACTGCCTGACCATTTAATGTATGTACTTTTGTAATGTATGCACATATGTACTTTTGATAGTTCAGGGATAAAAGAAGATGATTAAGGGCTGTATTGCAGAAGAAACTGTTCTCTTGAAAAGAGTACTGATTGATACATACTATTCATTTTGCCTTTACTAGCCAAAAGGATCACGAGTATGAAGCAAATATTTTGGACATTTTATTATAATCGTTACATGATGTTGGTAATAAAAAATCTTCAAACTTGCATTTTGTTTTTTAATGGGCAATCATATAGTATTTTCTACAATAACTTTCAAACTTCTGTAAGACTAGGCAAAGCATTGCCCTTATGCTTAGGGCAATGAAAGTTTGCATAGCAAAATGGCCATGGGTCCTGCTAGGTCAGCACATTGTAAATTCAGGTGAGTGGTAGATGCTGCTTAGGCATAACTGGGGTGTACAGGTGTCCTGGTTTTGGCTGGGACAGAGTTAATTTTCTTCCTGTTAACTGGTATAGTGCTGTGTTTTGGATTTAGTATGAGAAGAATGTTGATAACACACTGATGTTTTTACTTGTTGCTAAGTACTCTGCTAGTCAAGGATTTTTCAGATTCCCATGCTCTGCCAGGTGCACAAGAAGCTGGGAGGGAACATAGCCAGGACAGCTAGCCCAAACTGGCCAACGGGGTATTCCATACCGTATGACATCATGCTTGCTATATAAAGCTGGGGGAAGAAGAAGGAAGAGGGGATGTTCAGAATGATGGCATTTGTATTCCCAAGTAACTGCTAAGCGTGATGGAGCCCTGCTTTCCTGGAGATGGTGGAACAGCTGCCTGCCGATGGGAAGCAGTGAATGAATTCCTTGTTTTGCTTGTGTGCATGGCTTTTGCTTTACCTATTAAACTGTCTTTATCTCAACCCATGAGTTTTCTGACTTTTACCCTTCTGATTCTCTCCCCCAACCCAGCGGGGAGGAGTGAGCGAGCCGCTGTGTGGTGTTTAGTTGCTGGCTGGGGTTAAACCACGACAACAGGACTGAGAACAGCATCTAATGAACCATGGATGCAGAAGCAGCAGATTGTTGCCTCAGTTTCTTTCTTCTGCCTGGCTACACCACTAACTCTGAGTCACCAGAGCCCTCTCCCATACCCCTCTACTATAATCTTTGTTTCACAGGAATGATCCACTTTGTCACCCTTCTTCCATACTGCCCCATCCTTTTGATAACAAAATTCAGCTTTCCTACGTTGTTGGGGAACCCAAGCCAACTCTTTTCATGAGTGCTAGAAGGACAAATTCAATTAAAGGAAAAGTACTTCTATAATAGTCAAGACTACACTGGAGGTATTCAAAATAGAAAAAAAAAGTATGGGAAACAGCAGTTAGAAGAAGTTGGAAAATGCTAATTGTTTATCATTTTACCCCGGTGTTGTTTATATTTGTAGTGTATTAAAAGGCATAGTAGCATATAAACATCAATTTTATATTTGCTAGTACCTTAATAAAAAATACAAAAATCATTATCTCTCACTAAATCCTGTTATAGTCTTTCATGGAATGGGAGGATTCAGTCACATTAAGTTGTACTGTAAAGGTACCTCTTCTCAGCTCTAGGTATCCATGATCTGTCTAAAAATAAAAACTAAAAATGTGGGAGAACTTCAGTTGGTTAGAAGAGCCAGAAGAACAAAATTATATGTTACGAGTCCTCTGCATATACACTGACCCACACATACTTTCCAACTAAATATTTTTCAATAGATTACACTGCACAGGATTCTCCAAGGCCTCCTTGGACTTTAACAAGTTTTAGATCAGTTCCGATAATGTCATATGTCTTTAAAATCTTGCAGTAGTGGCAGTCTCCACAATTTTCTTACATTACAGAAGCATATTTTGCTGCATGTGTTGTATAAATATATCTTCTAACATTTATGTTTCTATTTAAATAAATATATTAAATTCTATTAGTTTTGAGATGCTACCTTTATATCTTTTTTAATAAATATCTATGCTGGGAAAGAACTGCATTTCAATAACCTATGTAAACATATTGCATATTATTAGACCTTAAAATTACATGTTTGACAGGTAGCACAGAGTTTCTCAAGGGTTTTATTGCAATCTGTGAAACTTATTAACTGTGATTTCATAGCCAATGACAAAAGATAATAAAAAATCAGCTGTTCTTTAAGTCAAAGCATTTGTCCATAGATAATAAAAAATTTCCATACTTGACTGAGGAAAAAATAAACTTCTGCATCTTGAGCTGTTTCCACTCATCTGACCAAAAAGACCTAGTAAACCAAAATGTTTTATACTTCAAATATTTTTAATTTGGGAGTCCATATAGCAAATCATGTGGGACTTGACTAAGAGCTAGTTAAGATCCTGGAAGCACAAAGTATGTCTGTAAAAAAAAAAGATAAAGAAAAAACCTACATACCTCTCCTGTCAGAAACAGGGGTTGGGGAAACTGTACAGTAATACCAAATGCTCTTGGGTTAGACTCTTGGACATTGGGATCCAAATAATTTTCCTAGACCATATATATTACTACTAGATACTCTTTCTGCTAATGTAAGCATATTGAAAGCTCTTGTAGAAACTGCTGTTGGTTTAGATTTTTATTTCCACCTCCTCTCCTCTGCCCCCCGCCCCCCAAATCATTATAGTGATTTCTGCTTCTTCATTAATTTGGGGATTCTATAAGCTTTTTCCTTTCACTGATGGCTTCTGTTTCCTGTCTTTTTTTAGTGATCTGGCAGCTGAGCTCTAATGGAAAAGTTAAGCAGAGAGTCCAATCTGAACAGTTTATTGTCCTGTATCCTGTGTCTTCCTGAAATAAACCAAGACCTCTTTTTTGCCTTGCATAAGTTTTTTTTTTTATTATTTGTTTTTATATTTTTTAAAATATTCTGAGAATTGTAACAATTATAACAAATATTTGAGTGAGTTTTGCTGGAATGAAGTAACCATTCAGAAGTAACCCCTCACAATTTGGAAGACTACCTTCACCATTCTGTTCTCCACCAGAATTTATTGGTTGGTAGTCAAGGATGGGAGATTGGAGAAATTGGTTTGAGTTTCTTAAGGGAAAAGAATGAATTGAATCTAGATTTTTCACAATGTGGAAGAATGGTCTAAAAATCAGATAGTAATTTGTTTTAAATACAACAAAATTAAAAAATTAATGGACAAAACCCAAATGCTAAAATTGCTTTTCACGTAAGTATAGTTTGTGGTGGTGTAGTCCATGTACAAGAAAGTTAAATGAACATTACACAGGGTTTGGGGGATTTTCTGAAAATAAGTGCCTTGATATGACAGGTTCACAGACCTTTTTATGACAGCATGAAGGAAGCATTTTGAGACGAGAAAAAGTGAAGAATTTGGCATTTGAAAAATTAAAGTAAGCTTGGTCAAGAACAACAGATTACCATGGTCCTTGTTTCCCATCCTGTGGATCCAAGCAACTTCTGCAGCTAGGTAACAGCATAGTAGTTTTCACTTATGTTCATAGAGAAAGTAAAATGTCAAATAAAAGTTTCTGACTTTTTAGTGAAGATTTGCTTAGATTCTCCAAAACTGTATTAAGAAATTTTTGCTTTTAGACAATGTACTATATTCATGTTAGTACCTCTATAATGAGTGAGAAAATAATTAGCAAAATAAGTAGTCACTCTTAATTTTTTTTGTCATAATCTATTTTATCCCAACATATCTCCATCCTCTTCAGCAAAGACACTTTTTTTTTCCTTGCACCTTTCCTCTCATTTCACTCTTTTGCTGCCTGGCACTCTCATGCTTTCTGCAGGGAAGTAGGGAGAGTGACACTTTATACTCAAGCTTGATAAATGAATTCTTTGCCTTCTTGTTTCTTGGTAAGTGGACCATTAAGCTGTATGTCCTTGACTCTCCCTGCTGGTAGGATGAAAGAATATAACAAAAGGATTTACCTTTGGGTAAATTTTATTTTACTTCCAGCATATGGTTAATAATATATTTTGTATACAATTTCACTAGTATGCTACGTGATTGAAAATGTGGTAGAAAGATTAAAATGTGATATGCTTCATGTTTTCACAAGTCTTGTTGAAGTTTGTTGTTTAAACATTTTAACTTAAGCTTGCATTCCCACTTGCATTACATGAAGATTATAATATGAAGAAAAAGAGAAACTCCTCTGAACCAGTTTTTATAATGTGCATCCTTAACTGACAATAAGTAATTGGAAAAGAATTTTTGTATTTGTAAGGTTTGACCTTGACATTGTTTGTGTAGGCCTCCAAAGCAATTATTGTAGAAACTGAGATGGAAAACAATGGCGAAAAGCAGACAGAAATGCTTGAATTAGTGCAAATCACAAACATATCTGAGTGGTATTAGATGACAGTTTACTTTTAATGAGGGAAGACATGAAGTAATTAAATCTTGACATACAATTATGAAAAATATCAGGTAACAAACCTGCTATGCAATATAAAATAAGAAAAGACATTTTCTGAAAACTTGCCTGATGCTCTGTCATCTGAGACTGTTCTTTATGAGTGCAGGGTGAAGGTCAAGGAGGTATCTCAACTCCATCAATCCTTTGGACAGTTACAAATGACCTTTCACTTTTCATAAGACATTCAATATTCTGAATGGGGGGGATACATTTTTCTGTGTTTAGAAAATAGCAAAATTGAAACCTTTTATAGTGCACAAGGTGCATTTGTGTTTGAATCTCCTGAACAGCTCATTCATTCTTAAATGTTCATTGACACCAATATCTCATTTACATGAACTAAATGATTCAAAAATGCTGTATATCTGTTTCAACATATACTTTACCTTTTCATATTTGTATTGCATTAATTTTTATGCTATACTTTGCCTATTTTTTAACATGTATTTTATGTTTTCTTCAAGTAATGTTTTAAAAAGCTACAGTGCATTCAGATGTATGGGTTTGAATTGTTGCTGCTCCGATTTGATATTGATGCAAATCCAAGCATTACACCACATTTTTGTTTCATATTTATTTTGCAAGGATTAAATCTTGAAGTCCATTTTAACCTTGATCTTTCAAGATGTGTATGGGAATTGTGTTGTTAGAATGTGTACCACCAGATGATACACATTTCTATGTGACTTATGAGGTTTAACTTTAATCCACAGGCATTTCTGTGTGTAACCAGAGCTTGCTCTTTGGTAATATAATCTTTGATTCCAGTGGTACTGGTGTTAGGTAAGAATTAAGGATTTAATTGTTATAAGAAATAAGAAAATGCTGGCAACCTACTATTTCACCCGTATTTTGGAAAGTCCTAAATATTTTTTCTCTTTTCCACATAGATTCATTTTTTTCTCCCCTTTTTTACACAAAACAAAGAAACTTGGAATTCTAGACAGGAACTTTTGCTAGATCTGTCCCAATACTCTGCATGTTATGAGTAGGTAATCCTTTTGCTAACTTAAGTTGTGCTTCACTGTAAAAATATAAAGAAAATAAAGGAAAAAAGACAAGCACAAATATATGTAAATGTTACAAAATAACAGCATCTCTTCACTAAAGAAACCAAAAAAACCCATTTGAGATAGAGCATAAGAATAGACTGAGACCAGTCTTGGAACACAAATGAAAACTTACATAGGGAGAACAGAAATATATATTTTATAGTGTCTTAGCTCACTTGCTCTGTTTAATCGAAGATGCTAGAACATACAATATAATTCTATCAGTATAGAAGAATCTATCACTATTTTTAGTGCTGAAAGTTAGGTGTGCTTTCAATTGAACATAATTATTTATTTAAATCATACATAATATCTCATTCATTGCTTATAGAAATATTATTCAAGGTCTGCCATCGGCAACAATTTGAAATAAAGCATAGGTAATTTTATTAGACTTGAAAAGCTATTCAGAACAGAATTATTAAAACAATGCTCAGAATCTCAAATTGGATAAACCAAAGTGACATTCGTAATATCTCAGTAATCTGGTTTCAGAAATACGTCTTGCTACAGTCTTCAAAATCTTGTGATTTAGTTTACCTGTTCTTTACTATGTATTCACTACTTATACCTTACACTGAGTGAGATTCTTTGCTCAGACCAGTGTAAATCATGACGTAGCACAGTTTGTGAAACACTTTTTTTCTCTATCTTTCTTCACAGGTAAGCCCTGAAATGGAAAAATAAGAAGAAGCATTTCAGAACATTTTAGGGAAGGACTCCAGGACCAATATTGTCCAGTGTGTGCTCCTCTACTTATAAAACGTCATTAATATGAGCTTGCATCCCAGGAATTTCAGCAAAATGAAATCAAACAGAATTATAGTCTTCATGAATAGATGTTAGGAAAAATTTCCTAAGACTACTTACATATACTACTTATATATCAAGACATAATAGGCATATACATGGAAAAAATACTGAAAGCTGCTATTTACAAATTTCAGAAAACTTCCCTTAATTTTGATGCGGTACATTCAGTTTCAAAGTAGTTGAAGAAATAAATGCAAAGCATGGATATTCCCCAATTTTATAGAAATATATACCAATAAAAGCTAGCAAATTCAAAATTTTAATAGTAGCAAAAAAAAAAAAGAAAAAAAAATCGTGTTTCATGAATTGTCAATCCCTGTATTATCTGGAAAACTTAAAGATCTGAAAAAATAGAAATAACAGTAATCCTTTCCTCCCCATCTTTTAAAGGACTTTGTGCATGTGTCTTTCCTGGAATTCCAAAAATTATTTAAATTGCTTCTTTCTTATGATGGTAGAAGTCTATATTTTAACAAAGAACTTCTGAAAAAAACCCTGTTTAAAACTGCTGATCTGTTTTCCTGTTGATTCTTATCACACTAGTGTGTGAGCTCTAATTTGGTACTAGCAAGTACCGAGTTTAATGTATGCTATGGTTAGTGCCTCTCTTGGGTTAATGTATTTACGGAGATATATATTAAAACAAATTGGTAAAAATAAAGAAGTTGGCCAATGCAAGACATTTCTTGTTCTCTTAAGCTATTATTCATTTGAATGTGTGAATGTTAATTAGGCACTCAGTCCAAAATTTGCACCTTAATGAACCTGTCAAATTTAAATTGGTGTCATGGCCTCAGTAGATAGCCTACTGAGTTCCTGCT
>NW_009230183.1:32863-37405 GCF_000690835.1 Fulmarus glacialis
ACCCAGCAGATGACTTTTTTTTCTTTTTTTTTTTTTTCTGTTAAGACCTCTGTCTTCTTGGTTTGAAACTAAGGCTTAAACTGTGAAATTGGGAATGAAAAGGCCAAAAGTGCAAAAAAACTCAAGTTGACTGAAATCTAGTGAAATAAAATTAATTTAATCATATTCATGGCTCTGATTGTAGCTCAAATACATACTTATCTGCAAAAGCCATAACGTTTAGCCAGGCCAGATATATTGAAATAATACATTATCTTCTTTAAAAAAAAAAACAAACACAACAACCCAACAAAAATAAAGGAAATTAAACATAGGAAAAAAAAATGCAAATTATTGTGGAAATTTTACATTAACAAAAATAGGAAACTCAGTTTTGGTTCCCAGAACAACCATCATTCAGTCACACTGCGAATATACAAAAATACACTGAAGTTAATACTGCACAGTATACAGCATAGAAATACAATATAATATGTACAGAAAGTGCAAAGCAACAGAATTACGGTTGCTGTGGGAACCATACTTTGAATTTAATGACATTTGTTTGTGTCATATCTCAATCATAATGTTGCATTAACATAGTCATTTGCATTTAATTCTATATTACATTCCCAGTTTAGAAGAACACATTTGAAGTTGCTCATGTCTCTGCTTCCAACAGTGATTCAAAATTATGTACTTTTTAAGATTATTTTGACAGAATTATATATAACCTCATGATGGAGCATCTCATTACCCTGGCAAGAGACCTTGACGCAGGAAGTAGTTTGTGAAAGAGTCAGGTATTGATAACTAAAAATCTTGTTTTTAAAGACAGTTTATTAACTATGCTATTATGCTATTATACCTGTACTTTCATGGGTGAATATTTTGTTATGAGAGATGGAGTGCTTAATTATTTCTCAGTGACCACAACTTCAGTGTAAGTGGTCTGAACTTGTAAGAAAAGAGAAATGTGTAATACAGTTATGATTCAATTTGTGCTTTATTTCTTTTGAGAACATAGGGCATCAGGCTGGGAAGAAGATACAGTCACTTAGGATAGAGGTCCGTAAGCTTCTGTCATCTCTTCTACTACGGAAAAGCACTGATGAGAACCAGGTTGAACAGCTACTAATCAGGAAAAGGAGAACAGTACGTGGAGATAATGAAGTAAAGCATAGAATGAACGTTTTGTTTGAAAACAGTCTAATAAGCAATATAACAAATAAAAGCAAATGATATGTACTAGGTACAAAATATTCAATGATACTTTGAAGGGAACCTGAATTTACTTGTGTATGATACTGTTATTGAGGAGATGTCCCCTAGGTAATCTATGCAGAGACCAAGGCCCTTTTCTGCTAGTAACTAAACAAGCAAAAGCAGGTGTACTGTTCATACCCCTCTTATAAAGAACCATCACTGAAATGAAGATACATATTATGAGAATAAAGGTAAAATAATGACCCCTGAAAGAAGTGAAAAAACTCTAGTCAATTTTCACTTCCACTTAAGTTTCTTTTAAAACCAAGTTCTAGAATTTTTTATAGAGTATACAGAGAGAGGCCTGACAGGATCTCAACATCTCCATTTTTCTAGAAAGATTGCAAGGGTTAGAGCATATTGCCAGGATAAAAGCCAACAGAGAGTGTGAGACCAAAGGAGAAGAATATAAATACAAAAAAATTAACTGGAGTGGTTATGAGGGAGGAAAATATGAAAAAAGGAGAAGAAATAAAATGTAAAAAAAAATCATAATATAAAATATGATAAAATGGAAAACTATAAATATTTAAAGCTGAAATATATTTAGTTAGTTACTTTTTCTTTACTGTTTAAATATCTTTACTATTAGGGGAGAAAGGAAATGAAGAAGTTCTGCACTCAGGCCACAGTCTGGACCAATTCTTCCAGTATTCCCTGCTGACAATGCTCAACTTGTCAAGCTTACGTATTATTTAGAGGCATGTCATAAAAAGTATATACAACTCTACTTCAGAAATTTTACATTGAAGACTTCCATTGTTAAAATGTTTGAAGTGTTGATACATGATTAACACATAAAAATGCAGCAAAGCTATCATTCATGACATTTAAAAATAATTTATAATTTATTCAAAAATAATTTGGCAATAAAGGTATCAGATATATAAACCCCTTCACATTCTCTGAAAGACTGTCTACTTCCAACATAAGTAAAAGAGGTAAAACCAGCTACTAAATAAATTAGTAGTGAAGTCATATCCAACCCTTACTTGGCTAGATGAAGTGGAGATAGTGGGACAGTTTTATTGTGGAATTCATTCAGTTAAAAGAAGTCACATGTGGGCCCCTATTGCATAAATTACATATTCAGATGCATATTTCTTGTAGACAGGTAGATCTGAAGTTCAGGAGGGACTATTCAATCACTTAATCTGACTTCCTTTGTAACATTGGCCATAGAATTTCACTCAGTTACTTGTGCCTTTAACCCAATAACTTCTATTTGCAGAAACATATTTTTCCAGAAAGGCCTGCAGCCTTGAAGAGCTGAACAAATATATGGCTTCCACTGATAGCTTGTTTCCCTGAGTAAGTACTGTTGTAGTATTAAAAAATGTACCCTCCTTCTAACGTGAAGTTGTTTGTTTTCAGCTTCCCACTGTTTGGTCTTGGTATGCCTTTTTCAAATTGTCCTTTAGTTCTCAGTGCTTTGTTTCTGTGAAAAACCTTATAAAGTGTATTGAAGTGAAATTTCAGTATTTTCTTTTTAATGCATTAAACAAAATGGTGAATAATTTTTGGCTCTTATCTGCATGAGCTCTTATTTTTCAGGATGCTCTTGAATAGTGTCTCAGAACTGGATGTAGTATTGTCGTGGTTTAACCCGGCAGGCAGCCAAACACCACGCAGCCGCTCGCTCACTCACTCCCTCCCTGCAGCGGGATGGGGAGAGAATCGGAAGGGTAAGAGTGAGAAAAACTTGTGGGTTGAGATAAAGACAGTTTAATAGAAGAGAAAAGGGAAAATAATAATGATAATGATAGAATATAAAAAATGAGTGATGCACAATGCAATTGCTCACCACCCACGCTGACTGATAACCAAGTAGCGATCGCTACTTCCTGGACTATGCCTCTTATTTATATACTGAGCATGACATCATATGGTATGGAATACTCCGTTGGCCAGCTGGGCTAGCTGTCCCGGCTATGATCCCTCCCAGCTTCTGAAGAGTCCTTGACTAGCAGGGTACTTAGCAACAACTGAAAACATCAGTGTGTTATCAACATTCTTCTCATCCCAAATCCAAAACAGAGCACTAGGATGAAATTTAATTCTATCCCAGCCAAAACCAGGACAATATCCACCCCTTATTCTATACCATCTACATCATGCCTAGGTCTCACATTTTTCAATACATTCCAATTAATCACCACCACCTTTCTTGTCTTTTGATATATACACGCAGATACCATTCTCTTAGTCTATCGTCCATCCCTCTAAAATGTCCATTGAGTTAATTTAGTCCATGACTTTGGGCTCCATCTGTCATAACAGCCTTTGAGAGCAGGAGAGATGGTGTGTGGTGTTGGATTGTTGCATCCTGAAGCCAGTTCTGATTCCATTATCACTGCTCTCATTCAGTTCTATCATTGTTGCACTTTGTTCGGTTTCATCAGAGTTCATTCTTCATTAATCTTCATTTTACTGCAATACTGTTGTTAGCAACCATAGAAGTGATGATTTACAATATCATATAGCAATTAGCATTATACAACTCCGTTCATGGTGTATTTTCACCCAAAATCAATTCCCCTTGAGGTACACATCGGACTTCCCCATCCTTTTGCATTACCCATCAAGTGCACCCAGGTCCCTGAGCAAAAGCAATCCTACGGATGGGTTTTCCCTTGCCAGAGGCAGGAGTAACCCAGACTGTCTTCCCCAGCATATTTTTAATGTGCATGACAGGGACTTTATCTCCACCTACAGTACGTAAGAGTTTGGATTGGGCAGGGCCAGCTCAATTGGCACATCCCCTGGTGTTGACTAACCAGGTGGCTTTTGTTAAATGTGTATCCTGATGCTTGAATGTCCCACCACCCATTGCTCTCAGTGTAGTCTTTAGCAGTCCATTGTATCATTCGATTTTCCCAGAGGCTGGTGCATGGTAGGGGATGTGATAGACGCACTCAATGCCGTGCTCTTTTGCCCAGGGGTCTGTGAGGGTGTTTCAGAAATGAGTCCCGTTGCCTGACTCCATTCTTTCTGGGGTGCCATGTCACCATAAGACTTGCTTTTCAAGGCCCAGGATAGTGTTCTGGGCGGTGGCATGGGGCACAGGATATGTTTCCAAACACCCGGTGGTTGCTTCCACCATGGAGAGCACATAGCCCTTGCACTGGCGGGGTTTTGTGGTATAATCAATCTGTCAGGCCTCCCCACATTTATATTTCAACCATCGTCCTCCATACCGGAGAGGCTTTACTCGCTTGGCTTGCTCGATTGCAGCGCATGTTTCACATTCATGGATAATCTGTCCTACAGCGTCCATGGTCAAGTCCACCCCTCAAT
>NW_009230184.1:0-59394 GCF_000690835.1 Fulmarus glacialis
TGATTCTATGATTCTATGATTCTATTGGTAGTGCTGTGAAAGCTGCATACCCTGACATCACATTTTCCTAAGATAGCCAGTCTCAGATACGCTACCCACATAAAAAGAAGGTGACCTCAACTAAAGATCGACAGACCTTTTCCTGGGGGCAAGTTATCCTACCACTTTGCTCTGCAAGGTTTTTTTTTACTTCCCTTTGAAGCATCAACATGGCTACTATTAGGGAAGAATTCAGTTCTAGATGGACCAAGGCAATCCCCTGAGTTTCTACCTAAGAATTACTTCATGCCCTTAGATTATTATCTTATCAATGCCATTCTTCACACAGACTTGTTAGCAGACAAGGGAGAGAATGTCTTGTCCGCAAAACTCATGAATGAACAAACAGCCATGTGCTATCAGACACAACCCCAAATGCAGCCTGCCTGACCCTGATCTCAGATGAGGAATCAAACAACAGAGACGTTGGTAGAAAACTGTCTCTTTGTCTTTCCTGGAGTGATACATTATCATAACGTCAAATTGCTCACAGTAAAAATGTTCAGCCGTTAGGCTTCCAGGGGGTGACTGCAGAAAAACAGACCTACAAAGCACTACTTTCAGTGCCACTCTTGTCAAAAGATTGAAATAAATCTTTCCCATCATATTGGTTTGCAGTGTCTTTCAGTACTGCTTCTGTGTTTGTAAGTAAAAGATTTGGTGCCTGAAAATTTTGCTATAATATTCAAATATTTTCCGCAAACATATTTGGATGATTTTTACCTAAAACTGTACACCTTTTTTCCTTAAAAGGCTTGCTTTAATGATGCAACACCTATTCTGCTACCCGATGCTAATACTTCCTCACCTCACAATTCATAGGAGTACTATGGTGATTAATGAATGTCTTTGAACTGGAAAGTGCTATCTGAGTGCTAATTATTATCCACGTATACACATACTTCTGCTGCTTTCAAGGGCAGAGCATTCACATACCATGGTAATGGGAAAGCTTAGGAAAACATATATTGATACCTAGGAGTTTTATCCACCACAGAAATGTATAAAGGAAGAATAAATTAAAAGTTAGATGTTTCAATTCATTATTACATGTTCTAGGGAAGTGCTCTCCATCTGTTTAATAAGTTCAGGGCAGCGGAAAACGGAGTTTAGATTGGAAGCTGCTTGCAACCTTATCTTCTTGCACTCTCCGTAATACTAGTAAGAATTATAAAAATATGTTACTGCCCATTGTGAGGAGCACAGTTAAAGTATGTGACTGCAAATCCAAAGTGTAAGTTGAAGGCTATGGATTCGTCCAAATTCTGCCTCCCAGATGACAGGGCTCTGCATAGATCAATCCAAAGCTCCCATACACAGCATCCTTCCCCCTCATATGCCTGAGGAAGTATTGCCTGAAGACACTGTTAGCTGATGCTCCACTAAAGTTTTTTGTAGTTTTTTATCTGATCCATTTTTAAAATGACATGATTTGAGTGTAAATGATATTTTCAAATGTTTCCTTAATGAGGATACTTCGTTCACATTTATCAGTCAGTGCTAACTGCTTTCAGAGTTCCTCTGCTCCTATAACTCAACGAGGGCTCAGGAAGCACACGTTCAGCATGTATAAAACAGCCGTTCCCATTCACCAGGTTTGCTCTCCTAGGACACGTTAATTAAAGTCAACTGATCGAAAAAATAATTACAGGAGAAAAGGGAGGGGAAAAGCCTAGACCCATAATTTAAAGATCTCTGGAGTTTGTGTTTTGTTGAGAGGTAATAATTTTGTCGAGAAGAAAGAGGTTCTCTTTCTTTTTCCTTCTTGGACTCCCTCTATATTCACTGCTTGCAAAGACGTGGCAACAGGCAATAAACAGCAGTCTTTCTTTAGAGTTATGCAAGTACATGTGTCCTTTTCTTCTTTCAATATATGCTTTCATCTAGCTTTTGTTACTGTTGCGTCTTGAGGTGTCCCGAAGACGCTGTAGTGTCTAACCTAAAAGGTTGTATGATCTTGAACACAGTTGTCCTATAGGATCTGGGATAATGTAAACATTGTAACTGTTAAAAACTGCTACTGCAGCACTTCTCGCACTAATTAAAAACTGGCTAGGGATCTTCTTTCTTGATGCTGCCTCTACTTCAAACAAAAACATTTCAACAAAGCAAAACCAGGGAAAACGGTTTAGCATTTTGAGCTAATAATAATTGGTTTAGAAACCCGTATTTGCTCAAGGGTATAATTCATTCAAAAAATGACCTTAAAACTCAGCGTTACGCAAATATAAAACACTTGTTATTTGGGAGTGGATGTTTTTAGGCTGCTCTCTCTCAAATTATGATCACGCGTTTCCTGCCAGCTCTCTATCGCCAGCTGCTGGGGCAGTCCCCGCACAGAAGGGCAGCGCTGCCGACACCAGCCCAGGGCCTGGAGACCCTTCGACTCCCTGCTCCGTCATGGCCTTTCTGCATAATCTTGGCCAAGTCACTTGCCTCACACCTGTCCTGTAAAACTACATGGGGCAGCAGCATCCTCCTCCCCATGGGCATGCGGAGAGCGTAAATAGGTTACAAAAAGGGAAATGGTAAATAGGTTACAAAAAGGGAAACGTTTATATTAGGTAATCAAATACAATTCTCACCGGACGGTTTTACAAAATGATGGTGTGATTTTGGTGTTGTACCAGCCTTGCCACAGGTGGATTTGGTTCGAAGTACCCATTTATCCATACCACTGACTATGCAGCACAAACAAATTCTGTAGTGAACCAGAGAGAGGGTGGTTCATGTTCCCTAATTGTTTGCTTATGTTTGGAACTGTAACACAGTTGCTTTGAAGGCTAATCCTCCTTCCCTAATCTGACTCCCATAGGGCTTTAGAGTTAGTAATTGACCCTTAAAAAGATATATAAAATAAATATATGTGCAAAAAGTCCATCCATACTACATACACATGCACACAACAGGCACAGATGAACCTGCACAAGGACCCGTAAGTATTTGGCTTTGCTAGTGCTGAAAAACTTAGTGACATTTTCTTTTAGCTTTACTTTTAAAGGGGTAAGAAAGGTTTAAGGCGAAAAAATAATAAAAATACACGTTAATGTGTGCCATAATTTTAACAGAAAATAAAGCTGAATTTGCCTATGTATAGAGAGAACTTAGCGCTCTGCATTCATTTAAGATACAAGCAGCCACCAGTGTTCCTGGCCTGGAGTTTCGGCTGCTTTACACACTGAATAAACATAGTTGCCACTAAATAACCTTATCAATCAGAGTCACGGAAATGACTTCATCAGGACTGCACAACTAGTGTTCTTCTTTAGCGCATTTTAGAAATTCAGAATACCAGTACACTGCAAAAAATTAAAAACCTGCTATGGAAACCATGAAAAGCAAACAAGTTGCCCCTGACACCAAATATTCCAGGCACATCGAGAACAAATCTTTAGACTTTTCCTGGCGTAACTACTTTGAATCATCATCTTTCCACAACCCATCCTCCCTGCAAACTAATGTTACACAGTCTTTCTGTACTTAAAACCTCCTTTCTAAAAAAAGACCACCTTCAAAAACCTTACTTTAGACCAGTCACATTTACAATCAGAAATATGAGAAAAGCAAAGTGATCCCCACCCCTGTGACCTGTTGTTGATGTCCAGTCTGAGCCCTTGTTTTCAATAACTTGCTGGTAAGAAATCCGGTTACATTTTTGGGAACCAGTTCCACTGCCTGTGCTCTAATGCACCTTCCTTTGTGTTACTGAAAAACGCAGGACCAGCATAGTTGTGTGGCAACAGCATTTCTTTTAATTAATAAAGCCATGCGGCACCACTAACGGTTTTCCCTCTCCGGTTCCCATTCTTGTCATTTGTTCATTTCTTGGTATCTTACCAGAATGGACATTGGTTCCAGTGGGACTATTCATGGGCTTAAAGTGAAGTATTTGCCTGAGGGCTGTGCTCAGCAAGGGGTTTACAATGACACACAACGTGCCCATCTGGGACTAGGGCTGCTGCTATTTCACTGGGGCTGCACGTAACGGCAAGTGTTAGAACGAGCAGTGAGAATTCGCAGAACCGAGCCCAGAAACTCGCTGGGAGTTCCCAGGGGAGGAGAGGCAGCCGTGCCCGTCGCCCCTGCAGACACAGCCCGCTTGCTCCCCACGCTGTTTTCTCACGTTTTCTGCCAGCCAGTGTCCTGGTTTCGGCTGGGATAGGGTTAAATTTCTTCCTAGTGCTGTGTTTTAGGTTTAGTATGAGGAGAATGTTGATAACACACTGATGTTTTCAGTTGTTGCTAAGTGCCCTCCTAGTCCAAGGACAGCTCCCCTGCCTACTGACTGAGCTAGGTACACAAGATGGGAGGGAACATACTCAGGACAGCCAGCTCAGCTGGCCAATGGAGTATTCCATACCATGTGACGTCATGCTCAGTATATGAATGGTAGGCGTGATCCAGGAAGTACCAATCGCTACTTGGTTATCCGGCAGCGCGGGTGGTGAGCAATTGCATTGTGCATCACTCATTTTGTATATTCTATCATTATTATTATTATTTGCCCTTTTCTGTTCTATTAAACTGTCTTTATCTCAACTCATGAGTTTTTCTCACTCTCACCCTTCCGATTCTCTCCCCGCCCCACCGGCGGGGGGGGTGCGCGAGTGAGCGGCTGCGTGGTGTTTGGCTGCCTAGCGGCTGCGTGGTATTTGGCTGCCTGCCAGGTTAAACCACGACAGCCAGTAAAAAGAGGTCCAAGAACTGAGACAATATTTCCCTTAGAAATCAATATGCCTGCAGAGCTTTTTCAACAGGCGGCATGGTGACCTATGGTGCACCATTTTAGTTTGACCGTTTTCATCAAGGATGAAGCAGGCAGCTGCCAGTTGTTCATCCTTCTCCCCATGTTTGACACGCAAGGTGCGGCTCGTGTGATCGTTTCCCCCACGTTATCTCACTGTATGGTTTTCGTATTGTTTAACCAGTGAAAAATAAAAAGCGACACATGCTTCACTTGAAGCAAGCAAACTATTAAGAGGGGTTTCTGTGCAAATTGCGGCCATGGCATGACCATTTTTCCCAAACTGCGCTTTTTAATGACATTCTGCATTGTCTTTTCAACATGTTAAAAACAGTGACATATAATTAAAGACAAACACTGATGGGGCAGAAATTGACTGAATTACTGCAATTAACTGTACCAAAGAAATGCTAGAGGAATCAGTTATTTGGTCTAAACAAGGACTTAGATCTACTAATCTGCCTTCAAAAAATGAATGTTCTAAATGTTAAGTTGTAGGGGTTTGGTTTTTTACCTCTTGTAGACGTATTACGCCAGACTTCCAGATGAGGGGACAAGACTATGAGTGAAGAGTGTCCTGGAGATTGCGTGCAGTTCTTTTCCTGGGTCAGAACCGGATTGATCTGAGAACAATAATTATGAGGCTGACATGTATGTTCTCCTTCATCTTGCTGTTTGGAGCAGCTGGGCTCGTTGTCTTCATTCACCTGCAGGATCCAGAAGAAATAGTTCATCAGCAGACACCAGGTTAGCATTCCTATTTCTATTTGACTCACTCACTCTTTCATGTTCAACATTTTGTACTTATACCCTTAACATGTTTTACATATTTCACAGAGGTTGCCTCAACAAAGGTACGTAATTTTTTAAAATAAAAGCTATTTTGAAATTAATTAACCAATTCTTTAAATAAATAGAAAAAAGAGGACTTTGCTTAAAAAACAGTTCCAAGAACCAATTGACTGATTATGCAGGAATCTTTGCCAAGGTGCACAGGAGTTAATTTTCTGCTGAAGTTGAGACCAACTTCTGCTACCAGCTATACCACAATAAATATGAAAATGAGAAATTTCACCAAAAGTTCAGTTCCTGCAAATACATGCCTCTGAATTCCCCTTTGCCTGTGTATGGTGTTCAATGTGTCATGGAGATGCAAAATAAGAGATGCATAAATGAGTCATGCAAGAGACATAAAATACTTTGGGATGCATTCCTTTAATGTCCTTAACTTCCATTAAACTTTTTATAACTTTCATTCATACGCGTGCCATCTTCCTGCGCTACTAACTTTAAACTGTGAAGAGCCACAAAGACCAAATCAATGTGAGAACTAGAATACTGTGGGTTGAAACAATGGTTTCCTTTTAAAGGAGGAGCACGCAAGAAGTATGAAAAAGCAGGAGATCTCTTGGTTTACTTACAGTCACTTTCTCTTTGACTAAGGCTGTAACGAAGGCTGGTTTAGAGCCTAGACAAATGCCAATGCAGTTACTCCAGCTGATAATAATGCCCCTATGCGCCAAGGTTTGGTCACTGTTTGCTCTTATATGCGCTGAAATTCTCCTTTGACTAAATGCGTGCTTTATAAAAAGTCTATTCGATTGACATCTTCATTGTACAGCGAACGTGATTGTGTATATTTTAAAGTATTACTGAACCCTAACACAGAGAACTCTTAAATAATTACATTAAGTGCTAATTTCTGTGTCCAGGTTTATTAAGTGCTTATTTCCATGTCACTAAACAATCTATACTTTAATACGTTTATTATTTAGTCCAGTTGCACACCAATTTTGAAAGCAGCCACTCAGCTGAAACTATAGAAATAACGAATCATCAGTGTTGTGCAAAGCAGAGAATTAACCAGTCCCTTCAGTGCTTCTGCAATTTATTTTTGTATACTTAGATGCAAAAGAGCTTACAGATTAAAACTGGCAGTACTGGCTCCATTTGACTGAAATTGGCCAGTAGATTGGGGGTGAAGGGAAATTTTTGGAAAGCACATGGCCAGCATATGCAGGCAGTACTCTAATTCATCTAAGAATCTGTAAATTTACAATGAAAAGTTAATTCTTTGCTCCTGAAAGAGAAGGAATTTCTAGTGGTGTCTCAAAAACAGCGCAATTTTTTCTCCGTTTTTTCATTATTGGTCCCTCATTTTGACCTGTCGAACCTCTGTTCTCTCTGCCACAAACCTCTCGAATGCCGACTGCTGACTGTAGTACACTGTGAAGTGATTTTTGAGAGGGATGTAACTGTAGAAGGGGACGCCCAAGCACATTTAAATAAAAGCAAGTTTGAACAAAGCTACTCCCCCCAGCAGGGAAACTGGCTCCGTAACATACTTGATTGCTGTGGGCAGGGCTCTGCACAGCTAAAACATGAACATCCCAACGATGCTGTTACTGCCAAAGGTGTGTAATCAATTGCTCAATTCTCACATTCAATTACTATTTTTGTTAACAGGAACCAGACTGTACCCTTGAGTAAAAGGTGCTCAATACAATTACTCTTATTTCTGTTTGGCTGATTTTCATGTGTGTTAAGTGCGTTCAACTCCCGGTAGACTCAGAAACTCCTCACATCCCCTGCTTCTGAAAATGATACCAGTTATCACTAAAACATATTAGGCAGCTTAAAGGACACAGAAAAAATATCCATTCATTTCATTAAAAAGAGAGGTAGGGATATTTCATCACTAGACAGTCTCCTGTGAAAATCTGTCAATCACAAGCGACATTTTTGGTGAGCTGAGAAGGATCCTTCCCTTCCCCTGTTCACAGTGTTTCTCCTTAAAAGGGCCTTTTCTAATGGAGATCGGATATTGCTATAATTTGCTTGTCTGATTGCGCCCTCAATAGAATTGAACAAACGCGCGTGTCATTAAACTACTTAGGACAACAGATTCTGCATGGCAAAGTTTTATTGGATTAGCCTTTGCTTTTGTATTTCCCATGTAGTCACTATGTACTAAAACGTATTTGCCAGGCACTGGAATCTCATCAGGACGTCTGGAAAAAAGTCAGTAACGTTGATTTTCCACTGAAAAGCAGCATAGGAGAATTTTGCATTGTCCCAAAGGACATTTTTCACTGTTAGTACGTTCAGTCATCTTTAATTTAAGATAGTACAACTTATGAAACAAGATTAATAAAAATACTTTGGTACTTGAGTTTTATCTGTCTGTTCTGGATATTGTTCTTGATTGTTTTAGTCCTAGCAAGCATGATGGTGAGACCTTGATGTACTACTTAAACCAGTATAAAATCACAGTCATAAAACTTTAAGTAATGCTTACATTACTTTCACTGAGCAAAGTACTCCTGACAGTAGCTGTTTGTGTTGATTTGTTACTATTCATTTATTCTTTCCCTGTGCTTCACATTGCTACCTAATTGTGATGCTGTACTGAGAAAGCAATATCAAAGTAATTTTCCACAACATTAGTTACAATTTTCTTCTGATCTTTCGAGTGAAACAATCCCATCCTGTTGGCTTCTGTGAGCATATAAACCTTGATTACATTTATCTGTTGGAAACCAATGCTTACAAAGTATATGTGCCAGGATAGCGGGTGTAGAGCCTTTTTTGCTGATTGACAAACATGCTGTCTGTGTAGTTTTATTTATATAATGCACATCACTCCGAGCAGATATGTTTAAGACAGACAGCCATTTAGGGTGGGCAAAACAGATTTCCCAAGCCAATATATTAAATTCAGTAGATATTCCTGTGGTCATTAAAGAGACAATAACTTCACTTATGACAGTCGTTTTCTCGGCATCTATGAAGAGTGCTATTGCTATGGAGAATGCAGGATAAAGCAGGGGTTGAGAAGTGCTATGAATGTTAGTCATACACCATACAGAAATGCAATGCTCTTCTAATAATTCTCCCTGTATAATTATAAAAACTTGGCTTCTGCAGTAATCATGCCATTATTCTTAAACAGACACAGTAAAGGATTTGTTTTATAGAATCATAGAATGGTCTGGGTTGGAAGTGACCTTAAAGATCATCTAGTTCCAACCCCCCTGCCATGGGCAGGGACACCTTCCACTAGACCAGGTTTGGCTAAGTCAAGCACATTTGCACATGGTGCACAAGAAAAATTTAATACATATATCCCCATCCTAATGCTAATGCCTCTTGAATGTATAAATCTCCTGTCTGTGATAGGGTATTAAACATGCAAAAACTTTACAGTAACTAAATGTGCAGCCACTCCACCACTGGGTTTGTCCCGGAACCACAAAAGCAGCTGGGAAGGGGCCTGTCCAGCCCTGTGGTTAGCAGGAGGCTTCTTCAGCACAATGGCATGCCCCCTCCCTCTCGGAATTTACAGTGGAAGAACTGGTAGGGCTAACGAGCACCTTTACAGCCTTGGCCAGGGCCACTGCAGTTTATGAGATCACTGACAGCGTGGAGAACTTGGATTTGTGAGAGCTGCATTTGAGTGGTACAAGAGAGCAACTTGGACAAACAATGTCAGCAAGTGAGAGAAGAGTCTAGAGGATGCAACCCATCGTAACAGCTCTCAGGTAGATTTCAAATGCCTACAGAAACTTCTGAGCTGCAGATCAGCCAGTCCATGGGCTGGAGACAGGACTGTGGTCACTAACAGGAGGTGGACAGGTGAGGTCATTAATACCAGGACCATGGCTTCCAAATTGCACCAGGGACACAGCATCTATAGCTGTACTACAATATCTGTAGCTCTACTTAAGACCATGTGCTCTATGGACTTTAGTCAGAAGAGAAGGGGTATTCTAAAATGGTATCTACTTTTCCAACAGGAGATTTTGCCAAATAAAAACTTGGGGAAGTATTAATATGTCTATACACCTATATTCATGTAGCAAATTTCTCTATATATGGTGAATAAGCCCGTGGAAAAAAATTACTGGGTTTTTGCCATACGGTTACTGACTTCACAAACCTTTAAGAGTTTTCAGTTAGAACTTTTAAGATGAATATATATGGAAACACACTCCTCTGGGAGCTGGTAAAAGGTGGAAAATACATCTCAAAGGATGCATGTTGTGAAAGCTCTAGAAGGGTGAAAACAGGGAGTAGAATGGAAATGGCTTTGCACTCTGTATCAGAATTTGAAAGTCAAGTATGAATATAACCAAGCCTGAAACTCATCTGACAGATTCTGCAGTGATTGCTCTCCTTACCTCATCTACCAATTCCTAACATAATACTGTCATCTTCTTTATTTTCTGCTTTACTAAAGGTAAAATGATGGGGAGGAGAGGGAGGAAGGAGAGACGACAGAAGGGCTGGCATGCGAATGCTATTGCAAACCCGACGGCACAAGGGAGCCACAGTGCAGAAATCTTACTGTGTATTGCAGTAGCCTTAGAGCAAATACCAATATTATAGCTATACTGAAGTTTTCTTAATTACTTATTCAGAGCACATACACCTTGTTACTCACAAATTACAGTCCTATGCACATCTCCACGTTCGCTGTACATTTCCATAATACTATCCTAGTGCACAATGTACCGCTTGTTTGTCATACTGGAAACTTTTTATAAATACAATTGAAAATGAACTGGCATTGATATATAATTTCAGAAGTAATTTTCCTACAATTTGCAACTTACTTCTCTTTATAAACTGGGAGCCATTTAATCTGCTTCTCAACTAACAGCATCAGTAGAAATCATGAACAAAAGAATCTGGTGACTGTGGCGGAGGAGAGTGGGCTCACCGATCGCTTTTCAGGCAGAAGCGGTGTACTGTTAAGTGTGCAGGGATAGCTTCCACCAACTCAAGAGTGGATGAACCTTCTGCAGTCACATCCTCTGGGTCTTCTTTAGCTGAACTTCCCCCAGCAAAGAACTTCCCTGTGTGCAGACTAGTTCCCAACGGTCTGCAGTTACTGGGACGAAAAGAAAAAGATCTATTTCCTTGTCTGCTGAGGCAAGGCACTTATAAGGGAAATGTAGTCTTATAAGCATGATATTCCCTTTTCTTGTGCTTGAAATGGTTGTGTTTTACACTGACTGTGAATGTGAACCTGGTTATTTTTTACATTGGAAAGAAGCGCTGGCAATGATTACATCAGTCTACTGCTATAAGGGGATCAAATGCTGTCCCGATGGTGACAAAGGAAACCCTACACCACACTGACAGTGCGATCCTGTTCAAAAGAAATGCAGTCTAGTGCTGAAAGCAATCTCGTATAAGCTGTTTTATCACGAGTAATATACAGAGATTGTCTCCTACAACACTTTTTCCCTGCTTTCATGACTATGCCATATCCTTGGCAGTCTTATGAAAAATGCAGCATTTATTTATGACATGGCATTGAGAGCGCACCACTTTTTTTTTCTTTTCCTTTTTTTTACAATTTCTGTTAACATGCTTTAGCAGTTAGAAAGTCAGTACTTTTTCCAGCCTAAAGCCCATTAAAGTAAACACAGCTCTTAAGCTATAGCATCGCAGGCCAGCATTTATAGCACCAGTACTTTCTGTCGACCATCAGCAAGTGCTTCACAGTCGGAGCACTTTGGTGTTAAGCTGTGGAACTGGGATCCAAAGCTGCTGCGGTTTGTTCCTGTCCTGCCCTACTGCTCATAGATCGTGCTATATTGTGTTAAATCAGGCAATTCACCTGCTGCATGTTTCCATTTCCTATTATTACGGGGGTTCTCTGCAGGGAATTCAAGGTACCTAAAGACTGCAAGATCCCACAACAAAAATGCAAGATCAAAGCATATTAACTGCGAGTTTATCACAAAATCTAGTGCATTACTGGCAGCAGTTATAACCCCACTGCAGTGGTGCACACACACATCAGATGACTGAACGCAGATCCACTGCCCATTTATTTGATGGCATAAAGTCCATGTCACCTAATCCCAAATGTATTTATCAGCATAAAACCAGAGTGATGTAGTGCTAAATCACTCACATCGTGCAGCTTCCACTTCCACAAATTTCCCTATCCTCCCTTCTTCTGTGAGCATTTCTTCTCAGATACTGACTGGTTAAAAGAAAAGCTTTGATATTTCTTTTAAAACCTACTTTTAAAAACTGTCAGAGGTTGACACTTCTTTGTTGTGTCTGGCAAAATAAAAAGTGATCTGCCATCTCAGAGCTGCATTCGTTTATAGTGCTTGGCAACATATCACAGGCAAAACTCAACCACACTGTGATATGTCAGAAGACTCTCAGAGTGGCAGCTTTACAAAAGCATATTCCTAGGGAACAAGCCTGGATGCTTCTCAGATCCCCCTGGAAATTTGCAGAGGCATTACATGTGCAAAATGTGCAAAAGTTTATCAGCAGACTTTCATTTCACCTCAAAACGTTTATTCTAAATATAAGGCTATATTGAACTTTTCATCGAAAATGTGTCAGTACTAGAAAGCCTCCTTCCATATGTCAGCTATCATTCAGTTTGCTTCATTTTTAAAACTTGATACCACATTGAGGAGCTTAGGTAAGTGTAAAATACTTTCTGGATTTTAGAAAGTTTATGCCATTTTAAACATATTTTATAGTATTTGTTTCCATTTCTTCCCCTAAAAGCTTAACCAAAACTTCCTCTCTCCAGCAATATCATCCTTTTCATTTAGTAAACATTAATTTTCCTTTCATGATTCTAGTGGAGCTTGAAATTAAAGGTGGCTTTCTTCTCTATTATGGCTTGCTTTGTGTATCAACATCAAAACTGCCAGTTAACTACTGCTTTAGCACTAGTCAAGAGAGCATAAAAAGCCAAATAATTGATCTTGTATAGGCCCCACACAAGAGCAACTTCTTGTGGACATCTTTATCATTTTCTCCAAATGAATAATCTATCTGGTTTTGAAAGTAAGTGACTGCTTTTGGATCTGTCACCACTTGACATATGCAAGGTGATTAACTGATTTTAATCTTATTCTGTACAGGCCCTACCCTACAAGATGCTAGCTCATAGCATCAGTGCAGAAAAGCACTTCAATTTCAACTAAGTAGCTCGACTGTTAGCTCTGCTCCGATGGCTGAAGTGCTCTGCTGCCTGAGGGTCAGAATATTCTGCATCTTCTAAAATTAAGTCCCATCTTTGTCCCATTTTGGTCTCAGCCACTTCAGGAGACCTATGCGGTGATCAAGGGGAAAAATGCTCCAGCCAGGCCCTTCCTCCATTGCCACTTCTGTGCATCAGGGCAATTCAGACCTGCTCTTATTTTCAGAATCACTATCCACTGGCTGTTCATACCTACAGAAATGGAGTCTTTTGGGGCTTCTGTTCCTGCTTTGTAGTTGGAAACCACACATTTTCTCATAAAATTCTTTGCAGGGACTGGATGTCTGATGTTTTGCTCTTTGTAGCACATTAGCCAAGAGATCAGTGTTTACAGACTTCAGGTATCCCTAAACCATGAAAGTGAAACATGCTGTGCCACCGAGTATGTCTGCACATACACAAGGAGAGTTACATGGGCTGGGAGGAAATCAAGGGGCATCAAGTCTCTTTATGGAGCAGTGGGAACTGAACAGCCTCAGGAGGGAAAAAAAAGCAGGTTGTGAATGAAATTCCTCATCCTTCAAGAAGGCGCCTGTGTTCCCACCCTGTTCCCTCTCTATTCTAATTCATTTACCTTTCTCCTTCCATTTGGCATAAAGGTTGACAGTGCTGAGCTTTCTGTAATGATGGCACAGATAATGCTTGGGACAAACAAAGGTATATTTGGCTTTAGAATTATTTTAGGCTTGAATTCACACGCATCTTCGGTTGACCTGCATCCACTGCAAAGTGGCTGACGTGGAGGCAGAGGAGACACACAAATACTTATTCTTGTGGCCAGCGGGACAGAAAGCACAAGCCTAAACAGAGGAAACTGGTCATTTGCCCAGTGGCTACTTGAGAGGAGTGGGAGGGGAAACTCCTTTTCTCAAGCTGTAGGTAGTGCACAACGGCCAAGATCCTACATACCAGTTTCCAGCTTGTTGCATTTTTTTTCTTGACTTCTTTGACTTGACTTTATTTGTTAATAAAGTTCTGCACAGCTTAATGCCCATAAGTCAAACCACAGGAGAAATTATAGACAGCAATCACTGCCGCTCTGTGTGAACTGAATGCAGCTTTAATTGGGTCCTCCTAATTGTGCATGCAGCTGCCAGGAAAAACATGATGATGCTTATCTCATACAAGAAAACAAATTCTTCTCACTACTCCATTGTAAACAAATGAAAAGGTGTGTATTCAAATAGTCACAAAAGTAAATGTATACATCTGCAGGTAAATAGCATTAATTTTACGCCATAGCAAAGCAATTCTGTACTCATTGAGACTTCAGTGTAATTCACTGTAATTGTTTAAAACTCATCCTAAAGACTTTGGTAAGAACTTAAGCAGGGCTAAGGATACCATTCACATGCCCAAAACAAACATCGGCACCTCAGCCACCAAGTTCACTTAGATACTGCGAGAACAGCCAAGATTAATAGAGGAAACCAATCAATTGATTTTTTACAAGCTGTTAAATTGAAACCTGCCCCCTCTTTCATTTAGTTCAAGAGATGTGATTACCTTGTAAACAGGAGGCATCCTGAAGTCACTACCTAATTAAAATTCCAATTATTCTGCATTTATGAGCTGCTCATTCTCATGCTATTGAAGGGAATTTAGTTACTCAAGAATGTACAAAGTCAGGTATTGTTTAACACCTATATATTGATGATGTGTTCAGTGCTGCATGTTAAACCAGCCATGTCGCTGCCTGTTCCAGTAGCATATTTCACCAATACCTGCAAATGCTTCTTGGGATTATTTGCATTTTGTAGGAGAAAAACAAAATGAACAGACCTTAGCAAATCATTACAACAACAGCATTAGGACAGAAAAGCATGTAAATGGGAGAGAAACAGGAAAAAAAAGCTGTGTGCAGCACACAAAGAAGAATGGTAGGAAAGGAGGTCTGAGAAACAAACGTTGAGATAACTTCCTTTTCTGTTCTTCACATTTGAAATTATTTAATGAAAGGAGCTTTGTAGGGTTTTTTTGTAGAAAAACATCCAGAGAGACTATTCTGCTAGATACTTCAAACATTTTGTAAAAGGAAAATAAAAAAATACTATTAAAACCAAAATGTTTAATTAAATTAGAATGTAACAGAAAATTTACTGCAGTTTTATAATTCATGTTAATAGACAATGGTCTCAGAATCAGTATGACTGAAGTTCCCAGGGTGCTAAAATGGAGACAAGGGAAGTAGTAAGGAAAATCAATATTTACTACAGTAAATTTACAATAGTTAATGAACTTAGAAAGAACACCTTAAATTTTTAAAAGCACTAAATATTCCTAATGAACAATAATGATCTAATTATATTATACTTCCATATACAAATCTTTGAGACATAACACGTTCTTCATGTCTACACATTTGCACACCACATTTTTCCTCTTGGTTGTTTCCAGAGATCAAATTATATATTCAGCATATTCTGATTGTTCTCTGCCTTTTCCTCTAAAGGCACTGGCTTCACTTCTTAATTGAGACCCAGTGGAGATAAGTTCACCACAACATAATTTAATGAACTATGGAAGAGTTACCTTTTACTGCATGAAGTATTAAGCTGCATGACAGGGAAAATGTTTCAGGAGATAATAATTAACTAAGACATCTTCTAAAATACCACCACCCACACACAAATGCAGCCCTTTCCCCCTCTGAAATTGGAGAACACATAAAGCGAGTTAACAAGCCAAGGACACAGTTCCTAAAAGGAGTTCAGTGACACAATTTCCTTCCTCCATGAAATCACAGATTAGAAATCGGACGAGTGAATTTTACTCTTTACAGTACAGACGAGTGAATTTTACTCTTTTTCCCTTCCAACTTCAAAGGCTGAATTGTACTTGATTTACTCCTCACATTAGTCTTGGATGTGCCATCACCACAGTCCCTTCCAAGTGTGAAGAAGATTTTCCTTTCCGCTCTGAATGATTTTGAGCAGATCAGCAGAGGTACTCTCACCGCACACAGCTGCCATCTCAGCGCCTCCTGCCCCCTTTACTTCAAGGCTTTGGGGAGAAACTTCTGCAGCATCGGCCTCACTGTATTTTTTGGTTATTTACTTGTATTTTTGTGTAGGGGGAAAAACTCTGACTTTTAAATGTCTTACATGACGCAGCTTGGGGAGCAGGACTGAGCCGCCTGCAGCCTCCCTCTCAGGGACACGGCAGACAGCACACTGCCATCCTTCTTCACCTCCCTCATCCAAACGTGCTGCTTCCAGCTCTGTCCCAACCTGGCAAAGGCATCCTTCTGTCCCTTGATCTTTTTATATTTTTGTTGCAATTTAATGTTAATTAGATTTCAACTTCCTCAAATTAAGGAGTGTGAGTCAAACGCTGGCTCCTACTGAGTTCAGAAAAGGTACGTGTATTTATAGGCATTTTTACAGCATTCAGCCACTTTGATCACCGCCCTCCATGCCACCGCAAAGATAGTAATTTGATTATAAGAAAAGATGTTTCACAAAGAACTGCTGAGACAGCGTTTCAAGAATTCTGAGTATTTTAATATTGATTAATTAAATGTTTCTGAGTTTCTGTCCTTTTAGCAACCAACCATTGATGCTGTAAAAACATTCAAGTGAAGGGCAAATTGTTAATATTCCAAGAGAAACCCGATTTGCTATGAGAGCAGCTCTAATTAGCAAGACAAACCATCTTCTTGTAGTCATTTAGAGGAATCAGAAACAAGCACAGAAACACTAGTCTTGATAGTGGCAAAATATTTACCATCTCCTGTCTCAATGGAGAAAGTGCCCAGAGTTAAAGGCTTACCTGGGGAAATGGCAATTTCGTCTCCTGGCTGTGACTTTGCTCCCTAAACAAAGCACTCATTAGATCTGCTGCATGTAACGACTGCATTTTCTTAGCCTAGTTGCATGAATCTGTTTCTCTAGCAAGCTGAAACGTTCTTTGGCAGGAATTTCATAAAACAAAGATTTCTTGAATGCATAGCTGCGTTTGGGTTGCTGTGTCCATCTTCTCCACAGCTATGGCTCAGCTGCAGGGCACCTGCGGGGGAAACGGACACCCAGGTACGGGTGGCCAAGCGGGTTTTTTAGGCACAGAATGGGGCAATCCACAAGTCGTTTCTCTCTGATAATGTTCCTATGGCAAAGAGGAGAAAATTGGTATTGACTAATAAATACAGACTTCACAGTCAAAGCAAACTCACTGCTAAACAGCAGATTGCAGTCATGGGGTAGGAATGACCATCGACTCCTGCTAGGGCTGCTGCTGCAGACAAAAACCAGTGTCCCACAGCGAGCTGAAAAGCAACATTGTCTGATAGTACCATGGGCAGAAGGCGTCATAGCACCCAGTTGCTGTAATACAGCATGCAGCACAGCGTTCGCATTGCCATGATGTTTTGCCTTGGGCCGCATGCACTACGTCATGACGTAAGGCCAGTGAAAGCCTGTCCAGCCAAAGCCAGACCTAATGGCTCAGAGCCACTGAGGGGTGGTGGCCAGGTCAGGCAGAAAACGTGTGTGCAAAATATATGGGAACAGTTCTACACTACATTTTCAAGCTTTGTTATCTCTCCATGCTATTTTAATTTATGGAGCTAAAATGCCCCCCCTCTCTTACCAGCAGGCCTAGGTAGTGCCTAATGAGTTCACTGAAGAGAGCTGATTGATTTAGCTGGTTCCTTTTCTCTGCAACAGGTTTAATAACTGCACAATTCTCTGGTTTAATAATTGCACAATTCTCTGGGCAAGATCAGGTCCTAAAGATGATAGGGGTTTTACCCCTCAGTGTAGAAGTCGTAATAAAAGCAGACTGGAAGTCTCTCCACCCTCACAGTGGGCCACTGTGGTGTCAGTGTCAAATGTAACTTGGCAAGACAGCCGATACCAGCAGGATTCTCAGACGTGGTGAAGGCAATACAAGATGTTTCTTTAAATCAAATCTATCTTGTAGGTTATTTATACTAAGGGGATAAAACCGTTTCTAGTTTTATTCTTTACATTTCCCGGACTTAATACATTGCAGTTTGTTTTTTAAAAATGAATGCTCCAAAGCTGTTGAAACATTTTGCAGTTAGGATGTTACCCAGTGAGGCTGTATCATGACTGCGGTGTGTAAATGCCAAATAGCTTGTGTCACTGGCTGGCCCTGATAAATCAGAGTTTAAAACAAATACCATTTAAGCTTATCTACCGGTACTACTGCTTATATTCAATCAATACCCTGGGGCAGTGCCATCTGATAATGCTCTGCGTAGTCCAGGGGAAGCTTTCTCATTGTTCCCACTGGACAGCCAGTGAACATTTCAGCCAAAAATGATCTTTCTAAAGAAATATATTTGAAATTTAAATTTTGCAAAATTTTATTTCTTGGGGAGGAAAAAAAAAGAGAATAAAGGTTAAAACACATCCCAAACCAGAATGAAACATTCTGGATTAAACAAAATGTTCCACACTGAAAGGTAAGTGACATTGTAGCAGGGAAAAAAACCCTCAATTTGTTCTTTCCCCGACTTTTTTTTTAGTTTAGCTACCAATTCAAAACGTTGACCTAGTCTACTTAAGTGGCATTAAAGGAAACCTAGTATTTATAAAGTAAATGAACACTCTCTTTTAGACATGGCATTAAATACAACTTGCTCCCCTGTTGTGTCGAGCTCTCTTCTCTGCTTCCCATGATGCAAGAGCAATGAATGGGTCTTTTGGGAGCCTACCTGATATGAAGTAAAAGATGTAAAAAAAATGACTTATTTTTAGTTAGAGAATTTTATTATGGTAAAGATATAATCCCTTCCTCAAGCATTATAATCCTAAACAAAGTAATTACCGCCAAAGAATGTCTATTTTTTTCCTAAAACATATATAGCAAAAAACACACTCCCAAGCCCAGCAACCATAAACTATGTTGCAGGATAACCTACCAACCACTGCACTGCCGCTGAGGAAGCACCTTCCCACCGGTGCCTATTTTCAAATGCCGAAAGCAAAAAACCTGCATACACACATATATGAAAACTAATGAACTCCAACATACAACTTCAAAATGTTTATCCAAAGCTTTATAGAGAAGCTAATAGTTTTTTAAGTGCCACACAAATTTATCGAACTGAAAAGAGTATTAACATGATATGTTAATGAAATCTGCATTTAATAAGATATATATCCATTCAAATTCACTGTACCTTTCTGTCAACACAGCATATTGCAAAAATGAACCATCAAGACAGCAGTTTAATCTGATATAAAATCAAATGATCCATGTTAACAGGACAATTAAATAACTGTCGGAAACTAAAGGAAAAATTATCAGAAGTTCACCAGATATAAACTGGTTTTGAATAATGTGAAAGCACAATTACACAGTATGCAAGCTGAAAGTTGTTACTGTGATTAGAATAATAGGGGTGGTAAATTAGATATCAATTTTATCGTGAAAAAAGTCTAGCTCAGGTGCTTCAAAAAAGAAAGCAAAACTGCAAATTACATGCTGTTTATGTTGGCCTATTTAAAATTACTGGAAAATGCATTACAAGGAAATTAGCATTTGGAAAGGTTATTTGAAGGCAGTAAAACGGAAAATTATGACAGCTGCTTTTCTGCTGGACATGGCAAACAAAATGATGCACTATATATATGTTACACAGAGGTTTGGTAGATACTATTTCCCACAACAAAACATTACCATGCAACGGGTACAAACCACAGGAATTAAACCTTATGCTTAAAATTCAACAGCTTCTAGCTAGTAATATTGTATACCTACAGTCTGAAGATGCAATATAGGAATCCTCCTATATTTGCCTCCCCAGCAAAATTTTATTCTAGAGGCAATGCATAAACAGTCTTGTACAGCTCCCTCATAGGTACATTGTCAACTTTACTTTTGCAAAAACAGCCCAGATGCTGGATGCTCAGAAACACTGTGGAGCTGATCTGTGAGCACAGCTCTGGCATCCCTGTTTCTGCTTCTCCACAATCACTTGAGTGCAGTAGTTGTCAGTAAGTCAAAATGGTCTGTGGACCCGTGGAAGTTCATGGATTGCTTTTAAGGTAACTAAAAGGTTCAAATAAAGGTAAGAAAAGTAAGCTTACACCTAGCAGACCTCAATATAAAGAGGTCCATATGTCCACAGAATAATTTTAGAGGCTCACAGACTTAATGAAGGTTGAAACTACGGTTTTAAGGGTATAATTACCAAAAATGCACCTAAAGCTATGCATTTGGTTTGAACTACAAAACAGAAATTATCTCTCCAAAAGGACATTGAAGTAAAACACAGTCCTTCCTGGGTGCATAATATTAGGAGTGCTCTACACCAGATACAAATAACCACATAGCTGAAAAGTTGCATTATCTCACTGGGCCAGCATAAGAGCAGGGTCAGCAGTAAATGTGCCTGCACTTAATAGTCCTTTTTGCAGCCTCACTCAGCTTTAAGGGGAAAAAAACCCAGCACCACATTTCTTCAGAAGCCACACAATATTTGTTTTGTCTTTAATCGGGGAACTTTTGAGGATGACTCTTCATGTAGCTCTTCTCTTCCCCTCCCTGTGGTTACCCATACTGCTTATCCATCACCCCAGGAGTGAGCAGTGCTGTCTGCAATTCCGTGGGGGCCAGACACAGAGAAGCAGCACATTAGATATACTCCATGTTCATGGCAACCACACAACCCTCCTTGAAAATGTAAATCTTTCAGATCTCTTCTTCTAACATTAATTTATATATCTGAAACAACAGAAAGGGAAAGATATATCTGGGGAAATAACCAAAGCTTCAGAATCGCCAGTTTGGTTTAAAATTCAGCTTCGCCAAAAAAGGATGCAGAAGTAATGCACAGAGCCTCTGCTACAGCTGACGGCAACCTCATCCTTTAAGCTGCAGCTCGGTTCAGCCACCCTCTGCCCAGACAACAGTGCAAGCCCTTAGGGAAGTGAGTGTGACTGGACAGGAACAGTATCTAGCAATCCTACAGGCAAGTTAGAGCCTTTCCACTTCAACACCCAAAAGCATCAGTGGTCAGTCTCAGCAGGTTCTGACGACACCTCTGCTTTCAACCTTTTGGTGCATTGGGCACACAGGTCTTTCTAGGATTGCTTTATCCACTCATACAAATAAATAGCTAATTTGCTCAATGATTATGTTAGCTCCTTGATTATGTTAGATTATGCTAGGGACATGGTTTAGTGGGCACGGTGGTGTTGGGCTGACAGTTGGACTCGATGATCTTAGAGATCTTTTCCAACCTTAATGATTCTGTGATTCTCCCAATGCAGGTTAAGATTAATGTACGTAAGTGTTTTAAAAACAGCTTTAGAAAACCTGATTCAAAGACCACTGAAGTCACTAGGAACTCTTCCATTTACTTGCTTTGGATTGTGTCCCAAGTACTTATCAGTTCCTTCAGCCCCTGTGCTTCAACAGAGTTGAACTCCGCTTACTAAAGATGATACTCTGCTTTTTTCTTATTGCTGGTTAAAATTCATATTCACAGCGCAGCACTTTGAATCAGCGGTTTTCCCCAGATGCTTCTGATGCTTATCCTCCTTTGTTAAAGAGAATGCTAGTTCATATAACAGAGCTGGTAGCCTCTATTCAAACTACCGTGCTGCAAAGTGATGTTGTCAGACAGACTGATCTTTCTCCAATAGCTTTTGCAGCACTTTTGTTATAAAGATGTTAAAGATAAGATGGAAGAGAAAAGGAACAGATTTAGAGTCTTGGGATAACAAAATATAAAGCATGACAAAGAATCATAATACTGATACTTGTAACTGAAAGAGCTACTGAGAAAGTGTATCCTGGGCTTTGGGGAAGAATAAGGGAAACAAGAGTAATGTAGGCTGCTAAGAAAATAAATAGATTTTTGTGAAAAAGGATAATGATAATTTTCGAAGGATTGTTAATCATTTTGTTTCATTGTTGTAATTGAGATTTAATTGTGGTAACTGGAAAGAGCATCAGCCCAAGACAGCACACCTTCAGGAGTCTGAGCCCCCATCTCACAACTAAGTTACTCCAGGGAACTATTAAGTACAATAAAAGACCGGGAATAGCACGTATATCATGGGAACAGAGATTCACAGCAGTTATTCTAGCTCTGTGAAATAGAAATTATAATGACCAGATTTTAAAATGCATTGATATTTAAAGTCCTTAGTAACATTACACTAACTTAACATTACAGTGCAGCCTTTAAGGCCAAACTCTGCTTGCATGGCCAAGGTTTGTATGTAGACTGTTACGTGGCATTTTCCAAAGTAACAACAACAACAAGATCTCAATCTCCCACCATTAAACTTTAAATGGTAACTCTACGGGTAGCAGATTTATGCTAGTGCTAAATACTTTGCAAAACTTCAAATATTGAAGAGCTAGTTAAATATACAGGGGACAAAGTACAAGATTTATTATGCAAACTACACATGCCCAAATGCAGCTTATTCAAGAGTGGAAGGGATTCTTCTAATACATATCATCATCCTTCACGGAAATTGTTCTGTGCTCCAACTAAACAGAAAGCATAGTTGCCCTTGACTCATCTTATTTTGATTAGATTTCTTATTTCTTGGCATTAGCCCTTTTTCTATTAGAAAGACAGACAAAACAAACAAACAAGAAGCCCCAAGACAGTAGCTACTGTTAAATAAAAACTGGATTTCCTCATTGCTGAGTAATTGCCACAGTCTTCAGCGTGCACCAAGCTCCAATACCCATACCCAGAGAAGGGTTCGTGGAGCACGGTGATGGGCTGTTTAATGGCTGAATACATTACAGTGTTCAACCGGTCTCTCTCACATTCACTCCTGCAATGTTTCTCAATCTTTGCCGCACCTAATGAACAAGTTTAAAAGGATCAAACCACCGAGTGGATAATGTACCTGGTGGGCTCTCTCCAAGTATCTTTTTCTTGCTTTCTACCTTTGTAAACAAGTTAAAAATGCAGCAGAGAGGAAAATTGCTAGTGACACTACAGACCTTGCTGGCTTTCCTACATTACCACAAGTTGCAAAAAGCAACTCTGAATGGCACAGAAAACTAGTTATGCCAATTAAAAGGGTTGGAGTAATAATTTTGAAGTAGCAATTGTCTAACTTGCCATTTTTAAGTGAAGTCGTCTAACACAATTTCTCTATTTTCTGGAATTTTTGCACAAAGTATTGTAGCCTGCAGAAGCCTTAAACACCTATCATAGTGAATAGCATGTACCAGAGTTGAGGATTAGGTGATCTTATTCCTGTAATAGGATTTGCCTGCTAATTGTCACTGAAATGACAGCAGTGTTTGTTAATAGGAGCATAGGAATCGCCATAGTGGTTCAGATCAGCAGCCCATCTACCCATTTAAATACCCTGCCTTTAGCAATGGGTGGTATGATATGATTTAGAGGAAAATGCAAGGTAATCTGCTATGGAATAAACTACTATCAAGTAAAGTTTCTTCAATATTCTCATTAGCAGTCATATTTCTTACAAACCTCCTTTTACTTTGGCAAAGAAGCCCAATCTTTTTAAATTCTCCTCATAAAATTCTCTTTCCATGACTCCTGAACAATCTCATAGTTCAGAAGATATACAGCATGATGCCTCTCCTTGTTCTTCATTTGAATTGCGGTCGTGCCCAGAGCAGCTCAATGGTGGTTGCATGCTTAGAACTTCAGGGAGGACAAAGACCAGAAAGTGATGGGTTCAACCATGGTGGTGCAAAAAGTGAGATGCATAAAGACAACTCTTTCCTACTCTCTCCTGGGCTGCATCAAAAGCAGTGTGACCAGCAGGTCGAGGGAGGTGATTCTCCCCCTCTACTCTGCTCTCATGAGACCCCACATGGAGTACTGCGTGCTCTGGGGCTCCCAACATAAGAAGGACATGGACCTGTTGGAGCGAATCCAGGGGAGGGCCACATGATGATCAGAGGGCTGGAGCACGTCTCCTATGAAGACAGGCTGAGAGACTTGGGGTTGTTCAGCCTGGAGTAGAGAAGGCTCCAGGGAGACCTTATAGCAGCCTTCCAGGACCTGAAGGAGGCCTACAAGAAAGTTGGAGAGGGACTTTTTACAAGGGCGCGTAGTGATAAGACAAGGGGTAATGGCTTTAAACTGAAAGAGGGTAGATTTAGATTAGATAAAAGGAAGAAATTCTTCACTATGAGGGTGGTGAGGCACTGAAACAGGTTGCCCAGAGAAGTTGTGGGTGCCCCGTAACTGGAAGTGTTCAAGGCCAGGTTGGATGGGGCTTTGAGCAACCTGGTCTAGTGGAAGGTATCCTTGCCCATGGCAGGGGGGTTGGAACTACATGATCTTTAAGGTCCCTTCAAACCCAAACCATTCTATGATTCTACAGCCTGTTCCTGAAATAACTGAGCTTTGGGATCAGTTCAAGAAACCTTGGAATTCACAAGACTACAGCAATAGTAGCAGCAACTGCAACTGAATTCAGTAGTAACTCCTACTGACTATAGGAGAACCACCTCAAATCTTTAGGCAGGGCTGTCAAGAAGGATGTGAGCTACAGCAGCTTCCCTGGGCATACCAGTAGCAAGGGATCCAGAAGAAACAAAGAACCACCTCTGCTGCATCAGCATGGTCCTGTCCTGTCACCCTATAACGTGCAAGGAAAGAGGATATTGAGAAGGGAGAGGAACGGAAGTGGGTGATGCTAGAAGAGCAGCGGCACTCTGAATATTTGTCTCATCAACGCTCAAAACAATGTCTGCCCATGGGCTAGATTACAGATCAGTCAGTTCCTGACTTCATTTAATGATTTGGGAATCTTGTTTATTTATACTCACAAAACCAAGTGATCATTCAGAAAACTTACACCATGGCTTTTCCATTATTGTTTCTACTGCAAGAATAAGACAAAAACAAGCTCTGAAAGCAGTACGCTGCAATATCAGGTAATTATATCGCAATACACTCAAGCTCTTTCAAATAATTAGTTAGTCAAACATCTGCTGCAAATTAATATTGGGCCAAATTTGTCTCTTGGGTAATTCAATGGACTTCAGTACCATTAGGCAAGGGATGATCTCTTCCAACACATTTACTGTCTGTGGATCATTTGCTCTGGTTTAGAGCTTCTTCCTTGCATTGCTCTAGATTGAAATCCTCTTGCAGTGCAGTTGCTATTTACTAGCTTATGCTGATGCATCCACTTTTTGTGGCTTAACTCAAGAAAATTCAAAATGCACACACTACCAAGGAAATGAATTTATTCAATAAGCTCTGCAGTGTCAACTCTTACTAATTCTGTAATGCTGGAATAAACAAAGTCAGAAATTATGCTTGGCTTTCTAGCCATCAATAAAACCTTATAAATCTGTAAGGACTCATAAATTTCACTGTACAAAAACTGATATTAAGGCAACTCTTAACTTGGAAAATTCAAATTGCATTTTAACCAAACAACAAATGAAGCTAATATGTATTGACTGCATTAAGAATTCATAAATGCACAGAAAAGACATAAACAGTCTTTATAGTGTTGCCGTGTCTTTGAGGCATTGATTAAACTCTGTAGATGCCAGTCTGTCACTTTAGCGTCTATTCAATAAGTCCAGTGTTTGTCCATCAATGTCTTTTGTCATTGGTCTGACTGTCCTGCTCCTGCTCAGGTTGGCAGCTATTTCAAAAAATGAACTGTCACCATGGGATAATCAATTAATCAAGCATGAATTGCTTGACCGTGTCTTCTAATGAATGTTAACATGTAAACACTTGTCAGACACTTTGCAGACCAGAGGGTTTGTGTGGTTATATTTGTGTCTGAGAAGCTGACTGGCAGCAAAGCCCGTAAGCACAGACCTATCTCATTGTGTTAATAATACATATTGCTTACAAGTATTTATTTAAAATAGATTAGCTATAACCATAATGATTTTATTGATTTTACAATCTTTTCCCCTTCTATGGAAATTGAGGTGAATCTTTGCAGGAAGAAGTTGGTACCCTACAGGAGTGAGGCGAGTATACATCGTCTCACGCCCTGCTGTGAAAGGTTAATGCATTTTCATGAGCCATTACCTCCTCTCGCACACAAAAGCAATTTATATCCAAACCCTATTAATTACAATACTGCTTAGCAACACCCCAAAAATTCTATTGCTATTTCAGTGATAAGCCTCATTCTTAGGGATTACATTTGTCAAATTAATAGTAAAACTATGCAACAGTTCTCTGTGAAGATGTACATTTTAATTATTTTGTATAAATACAGTGGCTTAAGTCACTGTGGCTGTTATTAGCAGAAGAGTGGAGGGTAAATATTTCAGTAAGTAGTATTAATTGTCCACTAAGCTATACAGGATCCTGAGGCACGCGCTAAAGTATCAATTTTGTTCTCTAAACTTATTCTTGAACCTTTAAATAAATAATTTTATTATCTAAGCTGGTGAACAGAATGGGTTAAAGAATTTTTTAGACAAACAAAAGCATTTTATTTCTAAGGTAACTGGATTTCAACAACCAAACACTAGATTTTGTCCCTCAGAAGTTTTGTTTCTTCTTTTTTTTCCACTGAAACCTCCAACAAAACCCACAAAAGAAAAAATTCAATACAACATTATTTTTCAACAGACAAACACAATAGTTTCACATATAAATACACATCTTTTTGGAGCACTTCTCCTGAACAATTCCCACTGAACAAAATTGCACTTTTTAAAACCACAACACTTATTTAGATGAAGGATTATGGATATAGGAGTCCAACTTTAGTCAGGCTGGTTGAAAATTCAGAGCCTCTAGTCATGTATTTATAATTATGAGCTTCACTGTGCCAGTTCGTAAGCAGAACTCCCCTCTGGTTAACGTGGGGAGGTGTGCTGGAAACTGGCTGGATGACACAGCCAACCAGCAGTAAACCTTTGCATACAGGAAAGATTTTACAATATGTCCTTTTTTAAATTCAAAATCACAATTTATGGACAGGAACTATGTTTTAATTTTTTTTTAAATACTGCCTCTGCTCTGAGCACGTTTTTGAAAATGCATGAGGCTAATTTAAACATGCAAAATGTCATTCTGTACCTCTATGCCTCATGTCAGTGTGTGCATGTCTGCAGGAAAGGGTGGCCATTAGGTATAGGAACACACAGGATGGATTCCCTTCTGGTACTGGCACACATGAGTTAAGCATATGGGAATGTGTGCAACCCACAGTGTGCACATTAATTTGGAAGATCTGACATTTATGAACTTGGATTAAACTGCGCCTCATGATTACAGATTCATGTTTCTGGATGACTTTTCCAGGAGTGTCTTGGATGGAACCCTATGGGACTGTTTCATGAGCACCAGAAGGGTAGCAGTAGCAGCATGCCTAGTATGGTTAGCCTCAGATTTCTCTGTATCTGAGTAAATGACACAGCAATCGTTCTAGGAAAATGCCATTTTAATTATAATAATTCTTATTTAGCAAATTCCATTTACAAAAATGGCATACAGTACTGTGGAATCACGTGCTTAGGGCTCTTTCAAGTACTAAGGACTCAAGTAACACTGCCTGGGGATAAAAGCAAGGCTGCTTATAGATACGGACATTCTCAACCTAATTTAATAACTCTGAAGAACTCTAACTATAGAAATGGCCATAGAGGCAAGTTTACATATCCACATATTAGATAAATAAGAGGGGAAACATATATGTAGTCTACTAATCTAAAAAATAAGAAAAAAAAATTAAAAATCTTTGTTCCTACCTTATAATCCTATGATTGCTTCTTAGTGACCAAATATTTTGAATGTACTTGTGTGAAAATAATATATTTTGCAACAATAGATCTGAGGCCAAGACTAGAGTTCAGTTTAGGAAGTTAATCCCAATGAGATCCATGCTTCTGCCTCTCTACCAGAGATCACTGTTCCCCCATTTTGGCTGGCCAAAAAAAAATTCATGAATTTTAATTTTCGATGCAAAGCCAGACAGCTGTTTACAGAACTGTTACAAATGAAAAATAACTTTTTTCCCTGGGTTATAACAAGTCCAACTCAGTTCCTCCAGCTGCTTCACCCTCCTAGATATATCATTTTTTTCACCAAGGCTAGCTGCTTGAACCAGCTCAGTTCCCAGTTGCAAAAGAATCATGCAACAAAACTAAGGCAATGGCAGTCTGGACTCAGCCCAACCATGCCTGGGGGTTAGTTTAAACTTGCCTTAATGTAAGCCACCAATAAAGGTGCTTTGAGCCGAGATTACTGATTTAACATGGAAACGCCTGATGTGATCAAACAAAAACAAATGGATAAAGGATAGGAGCCTCTTAAAATGCCAGAGTCTCTACTACTACTTATCTGGCACTCACTCACTTTCCACAGGTTTTAGAGATAAAACACTGCAGTGAGTACATGGATTATTCTGTTCTGAAATGAAGCTGTATGTTCTTTTATGCCTCCCAAACCACACGGTGTTATTAATCTAATATAAGAAGCATCAAAGAATGAAAATGGCATCTGAGACAATACATATCACGCTGTATACATGCTTTTAAAAGCATAAGTTTAGCACTGAAAATATGCTTCCAGCTGTTTTAATGCTAGTTACCCTATATATTTCTCTTTTTGCTACATTATTGTAATAGAATATTTACTTACAAATACATTATTTCATTCATTGCAAACACCTGAAATCAGTTTCCAAAAAGAGATTAAACTTACAAACCTTGGGCTTTATCAACTTTCAGGTTTCCACAGCTTGAAGTTAGATCAGCCAATGTACAGCTATTTTGTTTTAATCAAAATTGATTTTTTAATATTATCGCCACTTCTCTTGATTTTCTGGAACCACATGAGTGATAGGGCAGAGCAGCATGTTTCATTCATTCCTTAGATTACAGTTTGTAATGTAAGTGCTTCTGAATATCCATGAAATTAAAATGTATGTGAAGTAGTAGTTATTTTTTCAAAAAAGAGAAATGCCTTTGGAGGAGAGGCAAGCAACAAATCCCACCCAGGTTGCATAAAATGCTCTCTATCTGTGCCCTCCTGAGTGTGTTCTTCAGAATAAAATGAAAAAGAGAAAGGAGGCGTTCAAGCGTAACAAAAATGTATCAGTTAACACAACTATCAAGTTTAGTTTGCTTAACGTCATGGAATCTAATTCTCGTTTATGCTTTTCCACTATAATTTATACCCAGGGAAAGTCCATGTAAATTGCTAGAAAGTATAGAGGAGCGTTAATGTAACCAAAAATACGACTCACATAATGTCATTTTTTTTCATAGAACAGCCTGGAATCTTCAGATATTACTTACAGGTTTTATTTAAGGAACAGACATTTTTGCTACTTCCCTGGATTTAACAAAGTCAATAGAAGGTATACATAAATATGCAGGATTGAAAAGCCATTCCCTAAATTTATAAAGCCTGGGATCTCCCTACATGGGATTCTCAATCCTTCCAAATTCCGTGATGGCATTTCTGGGTTGATAATAACTATTCTACAATATCGTTCAGATTTTGCTCCCAAGCCCATTTAAGTTTGCAATATCTGTATAGCTGCAAAAAAAAATTAAAACAGAAAGGCAAATTGTAGCAAATACATTAAATCTGTGACTTCAGTGGAACCACACTGCTGTACATTAGCACATAATTTAGTCCACTGCCTCTCTCAGATGCTCTAACTAGGCATGACCGTACATGATTTCCTGTCCCATAGAGGGTTTACTCATTTCCAAGCGGCCCATAGCCTGAACAGATGTATTCAGCAAACGCAGTTTAGCACTAGGTTTTATTGAAAGATGGCCAGATTAAATGTGCATGAAAACCACATTGCACTGATACCTGAGAGTGCCATCTATTTTCAGCAGCACTCACTTTCATTTATGGAAGAGCAGTGAAGTTTCTGACACATGTTCTGCTGCCGTCATAACATTTTTTCTTAACCTTTGCCAAAAGCACCTGGGGCTGGGAGCTCCCCACTACCTACCGCTGACAAGTCTGCTGCATATACTCTAGATGAGCGATTCCAACATCACCCTTAAAGCATCAACCCACCAGGAGCTGCCGGGGAGGTTATTGCCTGTCAGCCTCCTGCATTTTCTTATCCAACAGACTTGACTTTGGGGAATCTGTGAGGTGTATTTCATACGGTTTCAAATCCATTTCCATACCTTCTAAAGTGCTTTATCCACAGCACATCTATGATTACCTACCACCAGACTGCAGGGATCTTTTTGGAAAGACTTTGCCTGAAACATTGATTTTGCAAATGCAGTCATACATGCTACACCTTAATCATGTGCCTACTCCTGTGGAAATCAGTGACACAATGTGAATATTTGCTTTATACTTAATACACTATGGAGTGATATAACAAGGGCAGAAAAGCATCTCTGTGTAAACAGACTAAAGATTGTGAGAAACTGAAGCAAGGAAACAATACCTACACTTCTCCCTTCCTCCCTCATTGCAAAAGTTTTTTCTCTCTGTCGTGGTATTGGTATATATTTCACCTTCTACTCTTCTAAAGCTCTTTTTAATTCAGTGTTTTCATTTAAAAATGCTGGCTGAAGATATAAAGAACCTACAGCATCAACATTTTGAAGGCTATTGGAACTCACAATATCAATTTACAAGGTTTTTTAATTCTTTTGTATTTATTTCGTTAACATAGTAGAGGGTTTTTTTCTGTAGTCATCTCAAATATTTTTCTGTTCATATGAGGGCATAACATTTATTTCATGAAAAATAAAATTATAACTACTGACATAATCACCTGATTGCAGGAGCAAGGGATTGGGAAAAAAACTCATGCTTTTAAAGAAATTTTTAAAATCACGTTTAAAATATGACAACTAGGAATAACTTATTATTATTGTTATTGTTGTTGTTATTATTAAAATCACCTTCTCCCGAGGCCAACTTGAGCTCTGTCATGGAGCACAGTTTGCTCAGGCCCTGAGCACAGAGAAAAGCGCCTGGTGCTTCAGTGCAGTGAGCTGGCAAGCGGGAATGTCAGGATTAGTGGGCCCACCAGGGGAAGGGGCAGCACAGATGCAGGAAGGACGCACAGACTGGACCAGTCCTTACAGATCTGAGATTCCCCTTCTGCTGCCTAAAAAGCTTGGTTTATCAAGGAGCAAGGATTGGACTTCAAGGGAAAGTGGGAGCCCAGCCTGCCAGGAGGCCCGACTGCAACGATGCCAGTAGCAATTGCGGTGAAATACTGTCCCTCCAGCTACAGCCCAGTGGCTCACAATGACTTAGGCAGGCAGCAATATCCCGAGCCTCCAGTAGCACGCCAGACTTTAACATCAACTTTCTACTACTGCTCTTTGAGATAAATACAACATGCTCCTGGATCGTACCAGGGGCATATCTTGTGCTTTTTCACTACCTACAGCTTACAGGATCAAGCCCAGAGTTGTTAAATGATCCAAGAGAAATAAGTTTCAGGATTTTCCTATCTTCAAGCTTCGCAAAAAGGCTATTGGTGATAAAGACAGTGAATAATTGTATTTGTTCTGCTATGAAATGGCCAAATAATAAATAAAATGTTATCTGAAGTGGATCAATTCAAAATGTTTATGCCACTACTGAATACCACCATGTCCACCTAAAGACAGCTAGGTAGATCAGTTGGAAGATGGAATTCACCTCAAGTTCCGAGTGGGTGGTAGAGGCTGTATATGGTATGCACCTGGTTAATCCACAGAAACCAGCAAAATACACAGGCAAAAGGAGAGTCTGAAACCCCTCAGCAGCAGAGCAGTGCCGACTCAGGTTTGAAGTTGTACTGCTGACGCTCATGTCTAACAGTAATTATTTAACCTTTTACTGTGAGGAAAAGTAAAAAAGCAAGCATCATGGAAAGCAATGGACTGAATTAAATTTTCATTAAGAGATGCAAGATTCCTACCCAGCTGGTGAGGCACACAGCACTGCAACTACTGCTTTCCTCATACACGGTTATCCCCACCCTTGTTCAGTCGCACACCCTGTTAGCCAGTTGCCATTCTCATATAGTTGTTTACACAAGAACGTATTTTGGGCTGCTGTTTAGTGGAGCATGCATTCCCATTTGAATGGGAATTAATCTACATCGGAAGATTTAGTTTAAAATTTACCTGACATATTACAGATTACAGGATCAGATCTTCAGTTACTGTAAATCTGTCAATGAAGTCCTTGCTGGAAGCTAAGGAGCTAGTTACCTGCTTGATTTCTTTGGTTAATTAAGTCTTCTGCACAAACTATTGTTTTGCAGACAGCATTGCACTCATGCTGAAAGAGTAATAAACCAGTAGAGCTGTTCGTGTTAAGCGTTTGTACTGCTTGTACTTTGTTAAAGAAAGTGTAAACCTATTTAGAAGAGGAATCATTGCCAACATACAGGAAATGAGCTCAAGGATAGCTTATTTGTCAACTAAATATATACCTGTATCTCCTCTCTCCACATAAAGGTATAAAAGGATGAAAATAATCCTCTTTGTGGGTTTTATTTGTTCTTCCTCGAAGTTAACACCTCTGTGCCTAAAAGGAACACCTGGCACAGTTCATGAACTGGTTTGAGTTGGTACCATGAACCTCAAAGACGCCGTAGCTGTTTCATTTCAGAAGTGCAATCCTTGCTACCCAGACCTCTTGATCAATGAGCAATTCCAAATGCAACACAGATTATAATATCTTTTGCTTCTTTTGTTTCAGTTGTTACATTCTTGCACAAATGCAATTTGAAGCACTAGACAAGCTCAACTGTTTCCTGGTCTATGTGCTCAAGGCCAAAGGAAGAACTCCCTCCCACTTTTTGTCACATCATAGGCAATGTCACTCTGACTTAAAACTTAGGATAGAAGATGTAAGTACCAGTAATGTAGAAGGTCTATCAGTAGCATTAGGAGACCTTCTAAAAGCCTAAAATTAATTTAACGAGGGACCCTAATTTTCATAAATGTCACACAAGTGGTATAAAAGAAAGGCTGTCTGCTATATTTAACAAACAGCACATGTAGGCATGCTGCCAGCCTTCACATGGGCCAAGGGACACACAGTAAATTCTCACAGCTTTAGTGTTTACTTCATGGCTCCTTTGAAAACAACAGTGGCTAACTATGTTGATGGAAGTCTCGCCTGAGGTCCCCGAACAGTCATTAAACTCTTAGCCTTCTGTTCAATATAAAATGACGTGCTCGTTCTGCATTTCTTTCACTGAGCTGCTATGGAGGAGCCATGATTCGATTGATATGCCTGGCTCGAGCCCAAAAATGATTGCATTGCACTTTCCTGTAGCAGGCTGTCAGTTCACATTCAGAAAGCCATACAGGATGCAATTGTCTGGTCACCAAAAATAGCTTCGGTGCATATTTAAGCCATTTCAATGTGGCAATATGAGAATTAATTCTCACTTCTCCTTCTGGAAATTTATCATTTGCATGGCAGTGCCGTTCAGTGTGCACAGAATCATCGCATCCCACAACATATTAATATTTTAATTTGTTATCTCTGAAGTTATTTTTAGCAGCCAACTGTCCTTGTGTGAAGCTCAAAACTGCAGCAAGATGCTTAGGCATGTCCTGTGCATGGTCAAGGACGTATCATCACCTATCTGCTCAGCAGGCTGCAACCTTGTCTATTATTAAAGTAATCTCTGAGCTGCTACTGTTAACACATGTAATCATCAGACGCAGGATGTCTTTTCCCACCTGCTCTCTATTTATTACCCTGTTATCCTACAAGTTTTAACAGTAACTTGCATTTCAGCTGATAAACACCTGGAACTGAGACTCACTATAACAAAGCACAGAGTATTTTTGTGATTTTTTTTTTTTTTTTTAAGCTACTAGAGCATATTCTCAGCTTTTCAGTATGCATTTCTATTTTTAGCATTAGTTTAAGGACACAGAAATTTATAATGATCAAACATAATTAAATATCAATATTCCGGATTTACAGGCAAGAATCACATTTAATAACCAAGTGGGTAATAGATTCTATTGCTCTGTCCTACTTATTGAAAATACACAGGCTTTCTATATGAACTAAAGTATTAGAATATCAGAATATCCATCCAGGAAATGGATTTATGTCAAATTTTATACGCTTGAAAGATCAGTGGTCCCCAGCTGAAACCTTTGCTGCTTTTTTGTGCCATAGTAAAGGGCTCAACAAGATCTATAACGTGTTAGCTGCATATACTCCCCTACCAACATATTAACTATTGAATTTTTCTACCCCTTGAGAGCAGAACTTTTGCATTTTGGCTAATACAGCACAGCACGTGTACGTATTAAGGGATACATTAATTTTATTGTTTCTCCCCTTCCTGTTCAATAGAGAGAGTGAGAATATGTGCAGTTGAAACCATCAGCAAGCATTAACGTTACAGCTTTTGAATTTACTAGGCATTCTCTCAGAAAACGAGGGAAATTACAATGTCACTAGAGGTGCATTGCAGGCTCTCAACCTCCCAGGCTTCACCTTCAGGAACCAACCCTTCTGAAATTATGGCTTGATTCATTTAGCTAGCTTGCCCTCCCCAACTAACTGCATTATGCTCATGCCGTTCTCTGCAAAAAAAAGAGAAGATTCCAACTTTCTGAGAATACAGAAGGCAAATTCTCATATTCACCTTCAAAACTGAAACAAAAGGATAGTGGAGAGCTGTTTCATGATTTTGCTAACATGTAATTTCTGCCCAGTCCTGCTGTTCTGCAGTTGCCATCACTGAGAAGAGGAAACTTTCCAGAAAGTGCAAATACCAAGCTGGAGCAAACCCCTCCCGTTCGACAATAGCACTTGTGCAGAACACCCGCTCCTCGCTTGTTCCCTGCACCGAAGCATCCAGACTGTACGTCCCCGCCTGCAAGCAGGCCTGCGGGGACACTATGTCACCTCCACACCTTACCTTCCCTCCCACCGTTTCATCCCTACTCCTACAGCCTCTGCTGCCAAAGCATCTGATCCTGATAAACAGTCAAAAGCAATATGGCTGGAATTTTCGTCCTTAGGTAGAGGTCAGGGCCAGCTGATAGCACTCCCCAGTGACAACTGGCTCCTAGAGTAGCGGAACGAGAAATATTTGCACTGGTTACTCTCTGCTTCGTACAGAGCAGATTTGCATCACCACAGCACATATTTCAACTCATTGTGTTTAAACAGTACTAAAGGACAAGGGATGAGAAAAAAGATTCAGAAAACAAATAATTTCTAATTCATGTATTTCACAAAACAGCTTTATTTCATTATAAGAAAACCAAAGTGGTGGATCCTACAGGTGTTACATGTTGTAGAGATTGTTATATATAGTAGAGGTTAGGTAAAAATTTTACAGAAATGCTAATGAAGTATTGCTTATTCAGCTTTTGCAATTTGTTTCCAGCCAATTCCAGGGTTTTTTTATTTTTCTTTCTTCAGTCCCTTTTTATAGATACATACTCATGTTCACCATCTCAGGCGGTATATGATGCCTGAAGTTTTAAAGTTAATATATTTTAGCAGAAAAAATAGATGAATGTCTTATGTCTGTAGTCATTATGTGATACAACAAATACTACGAAACAGATATAAAAGGAATTCAAAATCTTAATTCCTACTATGCAAATCAAATAGTATGAAAGCTCTTCCTGAGCAAACCATATTCTCAAGGAAAGAGACCCAAATCTGTACTATTTCCTAAAAATAATTCTATGATCATTCTACAATTCTACAATAGATCACAAAAATTCAGAGGCTCAGTATCAAACTATCTATTCAGAATATAAGAACCATATGACAAAGTATTTATACAATTGACTTAGCTCAGTAGCTTTCAGGGAGGATTTGAAAAATGTAATTAATTGGTTCATAATTTATTAGTAAAAAAGTAAGGAGTATTTTTACTGTAGGTGAGTATAAGCAAGAGTCCTCATCTTTTATCGTTCATTCCTGAGCGAGCATGTTGTGCAAGTAGTTGCTTCTCATTACAAGCCTTATCCTGAAAATTGTTGCTGAGCACCTGAAACCTTTTGTTTATCAGGTTGTTTAGGACATGCAGCGACTTTAAACAGTGAATGGATGTGTTCGGATGTAGTGTCATATTATCTTATTATCTGCCATATAAGACCTAACAAGGAGGTTGAAATATGACGGATGCAGAAATGGAGGCAAACAAAACTGCTGGTTGCTTTTAGAAATCCGTTTTTTCAAAGTAAACCTCAGTTTTCCAGAGCTGCTGCTACTTACAGAAGTCATTCACCTAACTTTTTTTTTAATCATGTAAACAAAACTAATTACTTACTTCAAGCTTACCATGCATGGAAGTGCTTTGCTAGGTTCAGACCTGCAGTCAGCCGTTATCAGCTTTAATTACCAAATGCTATGCTTTTTTATCTAGGTTTAAGCGCTCATCCCAGTTTTTTCAGTGCAAAGACTCCTGGGACAGTTTATATGTTGATACCCTCGCTAAACAAGTACCCCTAATAAGTTTTTTACAACCTGGGAACTACAGCAGAGGGAAGGGACAGTCTGGCTGTACTTGTACCACAGCCCATTCTTCATTTTCCAGGGAGTGCTATCTTTTTTGTCATTTATATGCAGGCAAGACTATTGGTTCTAAGTTCTTCTGTGTAAAGAGTCCGTGCATGCATACACCCCACCCAGATATGTGCACAGTAATTGGCACAGTCCTTGGGTAGAAGAAGGACTTGATTGTCTTAGTGAGATTGTAATATTTAGTAGCAATGGAGTCTAGATGTTTTTAACAAGGCTGTCTCTTCCAACTTCTTTTTCATTAATAAATTATGATTAAATTAATTATGTGGGTTTTATCCCATTTCTTCTTAAAAGCAGTTCTGCTGAGATTTTAACATGTGGTTACAGTGAAGTCTAGGTGTTTTAAACAAAGCCTTCAGCTAATTGCAAAAATCAGGTTTCATTGTTGTGAAAGACGGGTAAGAAAGTGTCAGAGCCCCATCTCTTTGTCATTTCTTTTCTTCTGACAGCAGTGGAAGTATGACATAGCTGAATACTGTATTAGACACCGAGAGTAATTCAATCAGTTTGAGCTCTTCTGTTTGAGTATGTTTTTGGGAGTAGCTATACAAGACACAGAAAATGTCCTGTGAAAAAGGGGCAGTATTTACCATGGCTTCAGTGGCTAATGAGCAAAGAATTCACGACTGAGGAGCATCATTTCAAACGAGTGTCATCTGCGCCTCCCTACAAGCATATGCACATGCCATATATTGTCCAGAAAAATGTTTAATACATATTTAATAGACTTGTTCTGTAAACACATACTAACGGAAACAGCACTCGCTAACAAGGGAAGTCCTGTCCATTTTAATGGTCAGTGTCCTGGCTTTTAGTGGTAATACTCTATGAGTAAAGTGATTCTGTGCTTTTCTATGCTAGAGAGATGGATCTCATCGCTGCACTGCAAAGCCTGTGCTCACATTCATGTTGGTAGAAAAAGTACACTAAGGCTTGTTTTCACATCCGACTGTGAAGGCAAATGCCATAGTTAACACATGTCCCAGCACAGGAAAATCCAAAAGAGCCAACAAAATCTCTGAGTAGGATCTTCAAAGAGCTTTTCTAAACTTCAACGTCACAGCCTTAAGAGAGTATCTACAATTAATGAAATAATTAGGTTAGATTTATAGAGAGGTAATCCAAGACACCGGTCCCAGATAAATGGGTGATTCATTTAAAATTACTAACCATAACCACAGTGAAATGATTGTAGACCAAACCAGTTACCTCACCACACCTGTGCCTGACCACAAAGAGGACCCCACAGCCTCCGAGCAGGGGGACAGCACCTTTCAAAAGACTTGGAAAAAGAGATACTCAGGAACACTGGCTGGGCTAACTGGAAGGAACTGCCCTACTTTCATTCACGCATTGCAGTTATTTTACATTTTGTCTTCAACGCAGTCTGACCCAAACTCCACAGCCCTAACTAAACACTCACTGAAATCTGGCATCCTTCTAGTGTAATTGGTGAGGCGTATGTATTTGTGGAGGAGCACAGTTTCTATGAAGTTTGACTTTCTCCTAGAGATTCATTTCCACAGTCTTTTATTTCCCATTGACTATAACAATTCACAGCAACAACACCTCATGGTAACATATGATAAACTTGCAGAGTTTTGCAGCAGGAGCTAAATGAAATGGTGTCACGAATGCATGTTAGTGCAGTGCACTCAGTACCACTCGTATTAAACAAATGGATATTAAAGTTCCTCTCATCTAAATAACTGTGAGACAAACTCTTCTACTGCATAAATCACGTTGGTATCAACGGGTCAACATGCAGACAGATGCTGTATTAGGAACTAAATCTCAAAACAGCCAAGTTAAAACCACTATTATAGGAGATCCTTACTGTTTAGAAAACACAACCGCCTGGCCATAGTATCTGCTAAAATAATAAGTTTCTTTCAAAACTAGTAAGCAGAAAACTAAAAGGAAATATAGTTTTTAAAACATTTAAATATTTGCATATTTGCTGATTTAAAGGAAAAAGAAGCTGCCTGACAAAAGGATCCAGGTTGCCTGAAAAATGGAGCATTCAGGAGAATAATGCAGATCTCTTCCCTGCTATGTGCTGCTTCCAGTAATAGGGGAATTAGGCCCCTGCGTTTAACTTCCCCAGACGGCTGTGCTGATCCAAACAAGGTCAGAGACACTGCTTTAAGGAGTGCTATGTAGGACACACGGGGTAGTTGGCTAAACTGAATCCCTCCGTTGTTTTCCACAGCAACCCGATCCTTCCCTTTGATTTTTATTAAAGCATAACCCAGGTACAGTGAGCCAAGAAAGGGTTAAAAAGAAAATCTGGTCTTCATACTTTTTTGATTTGGTGAGCATGAATCTCTTTCCCGGAACAGCTGTCAAGTCAGCCAACGAAACAGGTCTGCTTAGGTCTCCTGATAATACCAACTGCTGTTGTTCATGTATCCTCAGTGACAGAAGCAAGATGAAAATCGAAATGAATAGCTCTACAAATGAGACACTTTTCTGCTCTGACTTTCCAAATGTGACAGTGTTGTTTGTTTTCTCAGTCAGCAACATTTAGAGATGTTAGAAGGCTCTGGTGTCAGAAAGTTGCTCAGGGAGCAGTTTCAAAAAGAAAAAAAAAAAAAAACGGGAGAAATCTGCATAACAGTTCCTTGCACAATTATGTTTAAATTTCTGTCCTTTAGTACTACTTCCACCAAACTGAACTGCAAAATATTCCTAGCAATACAAACTACCGCAGACTTTGAGTGGCAACCGTTAAAATTTCGTATCTCTCTACAAAGTATTTATTCAATATCCTTACTGTGCTACAGATGCAAAATGCTGGTTCTGACCATACGAGCTACTGATCAACCTTAGCTCCCACTGACAGGCTGCAATAGCACAGATGCATTAGCTTCTGTCCGTCTGCTTAGGAGAAAAGTGTTTTTCACAAATTACAGGGAAAAAAGATTTTAAAAAGCGTTCTTTCTTCAATATGAGTTTGAATATTTGCCCTTCTACCCAAAGAGCTGAAAACACCCTCCAAATATAAATGAATTAAGCTTCTGCAGATATGTGAAGTAAATATTTCTCACCAGCTTGTACAGGAAGAACCTAAGGCACAGGGAACCCACTGGAACTCATCAATTACTCTCTTGTTTACTGCAATATGTAGCTAGAAACAAAAATTAAAGTTGTAAAAGACTGGTTTATTTTTTAACAATTGCATTAAAACTCATGAGCCATATTGAAATACTGAAATATATTCTTTTACATCCAAATGAAACCTTTCTACTAAAATATATCTCCATTGCATAATTTTACTCTTTATCTAACACCAACACAACAATACCTAATACAAGAAGCACAATCCAACGTTCAGATTTTGAGAGTAGAAAAACTTTAACACCTATCCATTAAAAAAAATTTTAAAAAAGGAGAAGGCTTTGTAAAAATCCGTATTTAAGTTCATTTGGCTGCAAAGGAACACAGGCCTTACAGATTTATCTGCATGATGGCTACAGACGTGCCGTTAGAACAGACCAGCTCAGGGCAGCACTGCACTAACACAAAGAAAAATGTCTCTCACATCAGTAGGGTTTTGGTGTATGCTGATACATGTGTATCTAGCCCAGTTACATAGTGAAATACCAAATCTCTAGAATCTTTTGGAAGTTTTACTCTAAATCCACTGAGCCAAAATCTGTTCTCAATCCATGGACCTATCTCCAAAGCCCACCCTTGCCAAATAATCAACTTTAAAACTTCCTGTTCTGTCAAGCAAGCTTTATTTGAGGGGCTAGCCATCCAAAATCCCTGGGTTTGCAGGTGCCAGCTGTGAGCATCCACAGAGCCCAATTATGATTTAATAATTAATATCAGCACTATGTGCTAACAGCACTTTCAATCTAAGAGTCTCAAAGTGCTTTGCAAATATGAATTAAGCCTCCAAACATGCTGTGAGTGTCCCCATGTTACCAATGAAGGAAGCGATACTCAGTCATTTGGTCATTTTATACAGAAAATCTGTGGGAAAGCAAAAACAGTATCAAGAACCCCATAATCCCAGTTTTATACTGCTTGCACAAAGCCATTTTTTCTTTCTCTTCTCTTTTTTTTTTTTTTTTTAAACTATTCTCTGATTATACAGAGACAAATTTTTCTTGAACCATATGGGTAGATAAAGCAACTAGGTCCACAAATTCTCCATCTTGAACCAGGTTATTTATGATAACCAGATTATTTTGCATGAAGAGAATTTTTGGCACCTGGTCTTCTCTGAAACTGAGGAGTAAGTGAAGATGAGAACCGTGTCACTGCAGTTACCCAGCACCACCTTATAAGATCTTGTACTTTAGCTGCTAAACTTAGAACCTATTTTTTAAAATTTTCCATGCTGGGAGTGTCTAGTTGGGCTGGTGGTTTGTTTTTTTTTTTTTTTTCATTTCAAAATAAATGATCCAGCAGTTTTAAAAAAATCAGTTGGGGGGAGGGGAAGAGGCAATTTTGCCAAGTGAACATTTCCTTTTTTGGTTTCAGCTGAAATCAGGTGTATATTCTGCTGAACAGTGGCATTGTTGCTAGTAAAGCGATAGTGCTGGTGTTAGAGATTTGCCTTTTGTTCTCCTTGTTGAGAGGTACTCACATATGACCCTTTGCTCCCACCAAACACAATTTCCTTGCATTTCTAAGTCGAAGACCTTAGGGTCAGTCCAAGCTTAGGACACTGAAAAACTCAGATCAGACAACTGACAGGATAGTCAATTATATAAAATCCTTATAAATGACTGATGATACTGCTGATAGCATGTTTTCTTTTCTTGATTTTAGTCCTAATGCTTGTGTATCACAAACCTCCCTCAGTCCATCTGCGGAGGATGCCAAAGCAGCAGTATTAAGTATTTTGTTTAGGCACTCTGGATTCATGTATAAACAAGCATGAGGTAGCTCAATTAACACGATTACGCTCCCAAAAATGTGAGATACGGAACAAAGTAATGAGCGATCCTGAAGCGTACGCAAATGCTTTCAGTGCTGATCAATCATTTCACACCCCTTCCCAAAGAAAACAGAGCTGGTGCCACCTGGCACAGTGCCAGCGCTCCCAACTGTCACCAAAATAATTAGCTCACCTGTAGATTCCCCAGCCCAGGGAAAGCTGGCAGCACAACACAGGCACTGCTCCCTGGCGAGGGAGGCTCAAGCAGTGCCAATGCTCCCTCCCTTAGCGAGAGGCTGGAGTGCTGGGCTCACCACAGGCATGGTCACTCTCCTGGTGACTTCAACAAGTTACTCTACAGACAGCACATGAAATTTAAATAAGAAGCCAGTTGATAGGTAATGCCACAGAGTTTAACTCTGGGATTTTTGGCATCACTGAGCTAAAAAAAAAAGTAGTAGGAGCTTCCTTGGCTGGTAGCAACAGAATGCTGCTCTCCTCCATGGCAAGCCCTGCCACAGGGACACACACATCAAATGAGCACGTAAGCCACTAAAGATTTCAACCTATTGATATCAGGCCATTGCTTCCCCCCTTCAGATAATTTCCATGTGCCTTCCTCTCCTTCCTAGATCTCCCACGGCAATAGCCCCTTTTTTTTAAGCCTCCAATATTCCCTCTAGTGCATCTGGTCCCTTTCCATCTGACCTCCCCACCTGAAAAGCAATCCCAGCCTTGGGATATCTCAGCACTTCCCCCACCAGCTAGAGCAGCAGGACCAGCAATTCCAAATTACTCTATTGTGCCCCAAAACTGGCAGCCCAGGCTGCTTGCTGATGCGTTGGGCTACAGAGAATACTCCCGTCCTGGCCCTCTATGTGCCAGTCTGGAGCTGAGGTGAAAGAGCAAGCCTGGCCAAAGCCGGTCTTTTACTAGGCTCAATGTGGGCATGCCAAAGAGATTGCCCCAAGGACATCAGGTTTGCCAGCCTGCCCTATTCTAAGATATCAGTGTTTTTTCACAGCATTTAAAAAGTATAAAGAAGTTGCTGCTGCAGAACTGAGTTGGGTTCAGGGCTGCAAAAAGGAAGAAATTTTCACATCTGTCAGGTTAATTTAAATAAGGTTGGTTAGTCAGAGCAGTCCAGTGGTTTGGAAAGTCAAAGTAAGTCCTTAAGAGATGAGCAGGGCCTCGGGAAAATTGATGATAAACATACTTACCAGTAGGCTCTGCAATTTACTATAACATATTATATCCATGAGTGTGAAAGCCATGTGTGTCTCTGCAATTTGCATGCGCATGCACACATTCACAAATCAAACTTTAAAGAATGAGTGAGGGGTCTTTTGTCCCTTAACGTATTAGAGCTGAATGGATTTAATCAGCAGGTTGATAAATTATACGCCTGCTTAATTCGCTCAATTGCCAGGGCATAGATTTTGTGCAGCGCGTTGCAGTGTCTCTGGACCATGAATGGCAGACCCACAGCCATGGAAGTGGCACGCCTGGTCCTATCCACAAGCAGCTGACAGGCATGCGTTGGTATTTGCTACCATGAATTTCCTGCTGTGTGGTCCTTTGTTCATTGCAGGATGCCTCCTTGCTTCAGCGTAGCCTCTAAATTAGTCCTGCCTTAACAGTTTTCACACCATTTTAATGTCTTGAACTAGGTACATGTCTGAAGAATCTGTATTGTAAATATAATCTTATCTTTTATGTTGTATTTAGATATTATATTTGAGCTACAACGGAAAGATGTAACATTGACTTTTCCCCAGCATTTTACAGTATGCTTCAGAAGCCCAGGAAACCCAGGATGATCTCCTTTTCTTTCTCCCTGAGCATTTCTTTTTCAACCCAAGTGCTAGTTTGACTGGCTTTTCTTCATGTAAAACCATAAAGAAGCAAGTATTTCCAGGATTATAAAGCGGGTACATCTCAGGGTTCAAGCATCAGCTATTGATCTTTGCTCTTATACTTTGTTATAGTATTACTGCAGCCCCTAAATAACACATAACTGAATTGCTAGACTATAAACACACTATTTGTAGAGATTCTCTGCGACAAAGATAGTAGGACCCAAATTACTGGGTAATTCGGCTTCTCCTAATACTGCATAGCATAGATCAAGCCACCAGATTGTGATCTCTTTTAGACCAGTATAAATAACCAGATATGAACTGTTGTAACAAAGATCAGAATCTGATCCACTGAGTACACACAGCTATCCTTGTTCATTTTCTCTGCACTAAGGGTAATGCAAGATCCTCTGAAGCAGTGTGCGCTGCTAGGTAGGGAGATGTGCTAGGTAAGTTCTCATCCTAGCCACCAGCCTGGCTATAAGACAACTCCTAATGGGCCTTTTTTCAGATTATCACAGAGAGTCTCTGGCAAGGGCTGCAATTGCCCACAAAGAATTAAATTTGAAAGACTTAGGGAAGGTGGTTATAAATTTTGTACATTACAGAAAATCAAACAACATACAGAATAGGTGAATCCTGTATTATTTGGAAGTAAAATGCACAAGAAGGTGAGACTGGACAGCATATGGTGACAGCCACATTCTCTTAAGCCATCAGTACACTCTGATGTGTCCTGTGCAATCCCTACCTCTGTGCTCCGTGCAGACAGAAGCTCGCTTCACAGGGAAGAATCTCTTACTACTTTTGTTAAAGATACGTGAAAGAACTTATTAAATTCAAATAACTTCTTGCAGATATTTTGGTCCTGTGATATATTTTAGGTATGATTTCATGTAAAAAGTGGAGGCATTAATTGTATAGACAGTACATATAGTGCAAAAATTTTCTGACAGTGTAAGAAGCAGTGATTTGAGTATACAGAAGATCAGGAGTCATTACTTTTATTGCTGTTGTCCTGATTTGGTTTTGCAATTGTCTTTTACTTTATTTTGACAATACCATGTAAACTGAGTTGTAGTAAAAAGTTATAAATAAGCTACTGCCTCTGAAGCACACTAGAACACATCATGCTCACAGTTCCTACCTCCTTCACAAAGGAGATTTTTCTGGGAAGCTTTGTTTCTCCTGCTTGGTGCTTCACTATTCTGTTGTTGCTGCAAAGTAGTTGTTGTGGAAGTTGTTGTTCTGATAGGAAGCTGACTTTTGTCAGTACACTGCACATTTTTTGCACAATAAATTTAAGAGAAGGTAACCTCATTATGCAATCATTCTTGTGAACATTAGGAAAGCTATTAAAATTTGATGTGATCATTTATCACAAGCATAGTTATTACAAATACTAATACAACAGATGTGATTATAGTTTACAAGTCAGTGTTACAAGAGAGGATGAGATGTTGGCAACTGTTGTTTGTCACACTTGGCTTAGAATTAATTCATGTTAAATAATATTTTAAATGCATCATTTTGTTTTTTCCACTATGCTCCCAGATGGATGTTTGTCTTCTAATAGCTTACTGTTTAAGTTCCATGAATAGTTGTAACTTCTAATGCTAAAATGGGTCAATTACCAAATAATGCCAAATATTACTGCTCCACTTGTCAAACACAGTTTGATACAAAGAATAGGTAGTGCGTTTTTCAGAGTGCAGGGCACATTGTACAAGTTAACCAGTTTTACAAGGAAATGTTCTTTCTGGCTTGATACTAGAAAATATTTGTTCTAAAAGGGGTTTATTTATTTATTTACTTATTACAACCAAAAAAACCCAATCCTACCATATGGTTTCATTTCAGGTATGCAATGTCAGTCAGGCATGCTCTGTTAGCATAAAGAACATTTGCCTGTCCGATGTCATCTATACAAACCTTTGTGTTCTGTGTTTACATTTTGGACAGCTTCTTTTAGACATAGGTATTTGCTAGTATCAAAATGCTAAATAAATCAATAATATGTCAGATCTGGTGTGAACAGTAACAGAAGATTGGGTGTCCCAGCATTAACCAAGTCACATGATTGACAGTTAATCATTTCCTACCTAGTGATCTACAGATAAGCTTATTTTTGCTTTCATCCAAATACCAGAGTATATGCAGGTAGCATCAGAAATACCTCTTCTACATTGTCATTTATAACGACTCCTGCACTCAACTGATCCAACAGCCTCATTCATCCGATACTATCAAAAATACACAGCTAAATAAGAGCACTTCATAAATTACCAGAACTAGTTTCTAAAGCCCTAATTGTTACCTTTAATTGACTATAGGAGTAGAAACATGATCATTGTCAAATACAGGCAAATCCATAAAGTTTAGCTTTTTTAATCCTTGGTGGCACCCATAATTCGAGCAGTTTCCTATCCTACATGGTTTCCAAAAACTGTTACAATGTGCAAAATGTGGAGGTTCTTGAATTATGTCCCTAAAACCATGATGAGAATGAGTCCAAATACCAGGCAGAAGGAAAATGAAGTTTAAGGTTGTATTACCCCAGTCTTTGAGTTGCTAGGATAAAATGGAACAGATACCTCTCAGTATGGGGCTCCCTTTGAGAGCAGCAGAATTCATTTCAATCTCACTGCTTAATCCAAAGAGAGGAGAAACAGTTAGACCAATTTATCAAAACTATAAAACTGTATTTTCATCCTGCTGCTCTTTGCTCACACAGAAAAGCCACGAGTTGTTTAGAGGAACCACAGATAGCATGACACTCAAGATTTCCAGGGACAGGAACAAAACTGCGCTGTGTACTCCACACCTGCACCAGCCTCTGCTGCCCATCGCCCCAGAGCTCCCACCGCTCAGGTCCTTCCCCGAGGCTCCCTGCAGTGCCAGCCCTCCCCGCCAGCTCCTGCTGTGTTCACACTGATGGTCACCTTCACATACTGCAGAGCCTATAAGCTCTGCACAGAAATATAAGCATGGTAAATATTAACATGCCTAAATCCATAAAGATCTATGAAGCAAATGAAGAGGTAAAGCTAGGTCTCCTTATCGTTTTCAGTTAAGATAAATCAATTATAAGGGCTTATACCTTTTTTTGCTCCACCTCAAATGACAACTTCAGGAGAAGAGAGGGACAAGAAGACTCTATGGCTTGACAGGTATGGCATTTGCTCTGGATACAGATGACCTAAGATCCTACCCTTGCACCAAATTAAACACAATAGGAGGTTCAGTCTGAATTTTGCACATCCTTGTCAGTCACACGCTTTCTGACTCAACAGATATTTAATTCTTTCCACAAAAGGGAAACTGTCATAGAAGAGAAGTTTGAGAGCAGGAGCCTGCACTCGATGGACCTTGGAAGGCAAGTTAGGCCTGAATATTCACACCGTTAAAAAACAAAAAGGAGCAAACTTGAGAAGCTGAGCTTCTGACTGACCAATCTCTTATCAAGGTACCATCCATCATCACAGACATTAAACTATGTTTTATCAACTACCTAGGGCAGAGTATACAGTACACTTCCCTAGAAAAAGCCACAAATACTATACACAAACAAAATTGCACTCGTTTCCAAATCTGCCTATTCTGCAGCCGGTTGCTCACTCATGCACGCAGCTCGAGGAGACCATTCTGGCTGCCGTCCACATCTACCCACTCCAGCATCTACTTGCTCTCCCCTCCTTCTCCCAGTTGCCCCAGCTCCTGCATTATCTGCAGAGTGGCTGCACAGTCACCCCAGGGTCACAGTCAGCAGGGCTGGGTGTATTTGCCCTCATTGAACACCCTTCCCTCTGTCTCAGGTAATTGCTGAGACAGATCTCTCTTATCTGCCCTTAGTATGGCTAATGGTGTCTTTGCTTTGAAATGCATGGGTTTGGAGGCAGGAGGAAGGGCATGCTTCAGTTTTATGGAAATGTTATTAAAAGCCTTTTCAAGTTGCTTCTGTGGTAAAAAAAAGAAAGGGGAGGCGAGTTTTGTTAACAAAACAAAACCCCTCGAGACTTATTTTATTTGCCAAGCAATGTACACAAAAAAACTGATTAATTTAAAGTTACATTCATATATTTTAAGCAGTCTTAAATTATTCATTTCCATTTTAAAAAATATATCCAAGCAGAGTTGCTTCAGTAATAAATTTTTTAAGATGGTGGGAAATTTTACATCATACTGTTCTCCAGAGACTTTTCTTTGCATCTTGGCTTGTTCATTAAGCCAGGAGCAGCGGAACAGAAAGGACTGTACAATACTGAGGAAAACATTTCTGGATCTGGACTCACTGGGCACAAACATTGGAAGTGGCTGAAGAGGGAAGAGGGAATTGGAGGCCCCGTGCGCTGTTGAGTTGGCACACACTTCAGGAAAGAGGGCCAGCGTTGTTAGTGCTGTACCACAGGGTTGCCCACAGCATGTTTACTGCTACAGGTGGCTGCAGCAGTCACTGTCTACGTAGAGTGCAGTAGCTCAACACAAAGTTTATTGGCAAAAGCAGAGAATTCAAATTCTTCTTCTTCTGCTCTGCTTCTGCTCTGCTGCTCTGTGACCCTTGAGTGAGCCTTCCAACCCCAGGCCTCGAGCGTGCTCTCCTCCCTGCTGGTCTGTGGACTGAGATGATGTCCCCACTACTGCTTCCCTAAGAAACTGTTTATACTATACTGATGCTGAAAAGAACTTCCCTGCTTAAGCTAAGACGCACCTCGTATATAAAATTTCCCACCATTTTTGTGGACAAATCGAGCCACCCTTTCACAGGACAGCATCTCTTGCCATTCTAAAATTGTCCAGAGCAAGTATTATAATAGACCAGTAAGCTACAAATCTGCACAGAATTTTTAATATAATGATGCACAGAATGCTTTACTTTTCAAGCTGCAAATCCAGTGAAGTTTTACACACAGATGATATACAGAAAAGCCTTCATAGGCTGAGATTTAAGTCAGCAAGTTCTTGCAATTTGTTTTCAAAGTCTGGGGACAATAAAAAGCATCTAACCTGCCTCTCCCCAACTGCACAGAGTGAGCAGAATGAGCAATGAAGCACTATCTAAATTGGTACTTGATATGGAGTACGGCTACCAAAGCTGAAGCTTTTGAGCTTTTGACAATTAGAGCTCTACCCTGCCGTCCTTATTCAGTGAAGCTGATGGGAGTTTTGCCTGAAATTGGTTCTGTGAAGCCAGCAATGTGAGACTGCCATGAATATTTTAAAGTAAAGGAGTTGGAATACTCTAATGATCTTATGTAAATCTAGTCTAAGAATTTCATTGGAAATTTTTTTGAATGGGTCATTAAGCAGGGGAGGAAAGGTTGGAAAGCAGCCTGAAAAGGAGAACATTTTCAAAAGCCAAAATACTCCCCGCATTCTTCAGAGCCGTCCAATTAGCCTAGCTTGGGGAAGTCAAAGAAGAACAAAGTGACAGAGCATCAAGTATATGGGTAACTATAGGCAGACCCTCTAGTTTGTCACGAGACGGCAAAAAGTCAGTAATACGTAGTTAGCATGCTTAAATGCTAAATCTGACCTTTGATGCATTAAAAAATACCTAAGATTTAGCATTTTTCTCCTTATCATTAGTGCTAAAAACAGAAGTCCTGCAGCAATTCAAGATTAAGCAACAGTAAGAACAGTGGTGGTGATACCACTGGTCAGAGTGGAAGCGCCTCATGGTTCCCTTCAGGCCATGGCACCTGGCTCACCTGAAGCATTCACCAACACGGAGGCTGGTGCAGGATACCTGTTTGATTAGGGGCTCAACTAATTCTTTGTTTCTTGTGAAGCAGCACAAATATTTCTTAAGGAATTACTTTAAAAAAAACCCAAACCTGTCCTTGGCAGCTGAAGGACTTTTCATGCCTGATTTCCTTAGTCTTTATGTGAATGCATACTATTATTTGTAATGTGGGAAGAGCATATTTATGAATATTTTTGGTGAAGAAGTGATTAGGATAAAGCTATATATGCACAGTAGGAAAACAGTTTTACAGTACGCATCTGGCACAGCTCACTCATTAAATCTCATCAGTTTTCTGTTGACTTTTCTCTTGAAGATTTATTCCAGAAGCAGCACTATGTCAGCAGCATCTATGCTGCATTAGCAATTACTTACATGTATTTGGAGTGTTGCAATAAATAAATACTTACTCAGCACATGCCCGGGTAAAGGACTTTTCTTCGATGTAAGGTCTTATTTAGCTGTCCTCAGAACCATAAATGCTGTCCAGCCCTATTCCTCTCCTGCACAGGTGCTATAGTAGGTTTTCTCTCAGGTTCATGAGTTTCAAGCTAGGGACTGATGGCACCTTGTGCCCAGTTTTAATTTTAATTGCCACCATTGCTTCCTAAGGGAAACAGAAGGCATCGGTAACTGGGATACATTCAGAACATCTTCCCACATATGGATACAAGAGAATATTTTTCTCTATTCTCTTCCTATCTCACAACCTCCAAGATGCCACCTTTACCTCCATAAGGTAAAAAAAAGCCATTGTCCACATTTGGTAGCAGGGAACTGAGATTCTGGAAGGTTAATTGGAAGGTCCCCACCAAGGCCACAGTGACAGCAGACAGTGTCTGGCGACACTGCACGTGCAGTCCACATTTGGCTGGTCAGGCAGCAGTCATACAGTCATATAACCATTGTAAAAGAGACCACAGACAGTAGTGGTGCACAGATTTAGGAGCCCTCCCTCTGTATTTCTAGGGATCAGCAAATTTTTCAATGAAAGAGTCATCTGAAAGACTTGGATCATTAGAATGGATCAGCTATTACACATGCTGAATTAGATGAATACCTGAATTAGCTTCAAAGTGGTAGATGTCTTTGAAGCAACGATGTTAGTATAACTATCAAATGATTTTTTATGAGGAAAAAAATAAAGTTTTCATGGTTTTACCTAGAGGTAGTGCTGATGCCAGCAATTCTGGGAAAAGACAAGCTTGGGTTTATGTGACAAGCAAATCTTCACAAATTACAGATGCTGCTTTGTCAGAAAATGATGACCCGCTGAAATTATTCATGCAATATACAGATAAGACCTGGGACCATTCCAGTGATTTAATAAGACAAGGACAATGCCAAGCACAAACAGAAGTAAAGTTTGGAAAAAAACATAGCAGTCGAGCCTCCTGCAAATAGCTAATCCAGATGATCAAACCAGAAATCGATCAAGATAGGTATCATCCCTGGTAACATACTTGGAGACTTCACGAAGAACTCAAAATACATAGAAGATGGCATTTATGTGTGCTAGAAAGAGAATTAATATTCAAAGATGTGCTCAGGATAGACGAAAGTATTTAGACTGTTTTCAGTGAGAATTAAGGGATCTGGACCACTAAGTAACACTCAGAAAGGCGAGTAAAAAAGCAATTACAGTGACACGTTGTGAAGAATAAATAAAATGGGTCAGAAAAAGTTTACCTAAACCACCAGTTACAGATCAGATCCTTGGGAACGCTATGCTTCTGATTGAGGAACCCGAATCCCTATCTGGTTCTTTTCCTGATAGCAAGCGTCTGCTTTGGCCTCTAACAGAATACTCTCCTAAATGAGGCTCATAAAGCAATATAACACTTCCCAGCCATACATCAAAAGGTAAAGGTGTAATGGGAGATGGCAGCTGAATACAAAATGACTTCGTGTAAAGACATCTAATATGTTTCCTACATAAATATAATGGTAGAAAATACCACACTGATTAGGAAGTTCATAGTTTTGCATGCCATTAAGCATCAGAAGCTTTTCTTTCATTCTTGTTAGGAATTAAGGAGTAGAAAATAATTCTCTATACTATTGATACGGATGGAAACTGTTGCCTGTATTTAGACATTACAATAATCTCCCTTTCACAATCCTTTAAATAGGTCAGCATGTGTATTGGATATTTATAAACCGGTTCATTAGTTGATTGCTTCTCCCTTCCCTCCCATATCAAGTTACACAAAGAATGAACAAGAGCAGAACAACTCACCTAGGGCCAAGGTATTATTGATCATAATCATAACATTATAATGTCAACTCCTTACATTTACTACTGTACTAAATATTAATAAGAATTAACTCTAAGTTATTGGCATTATTACAGAAATAAATTGGATATCATATTTCTGTGTAAATTCCACCTTTTCATCCTGCAAATATCAGTGTATGTTAAATATTTGAATTTTCACTGCATTAAAGGTTCTAAAGTTCAATGGTAATTAGTGCAATCAGGTGCCAAATGATTCAATTCCCAGGAGAGCAGTATTATAGAATGAACTACGGCAAAATTCCAGGGACACTGAATCTATAGTATAATTAGTATAAAACTCACATTTTTAGCATAATGTAATAATTACATAATTTGTTCTGCAGATTTTGCAAAGCACTACCTATAAAATAATTTTTAAAGCACCCTAATTTGACAAAAAAAAGAGTTACATTATCTTATAATGTTGATGTTAATGTTTGAGGGAGAATGCAAATTACCTTAGGAAAAAGCCTGGTTAGTTGGGCAGATGTTACGGCAGCACAATTCAGAAATCAAAATTACGTAACTGTAAGTGCTGTCTAATTTTCCTTAATATTTACTCTAACGTTCATCTTCCTCCCACCAGACTCATTTCTGTTTCACATGTTTGATAATGAACAGGCTATCAGCGAGAGGTAGTACTTAAGAAACAAGAGCATACCTATCTATTAACCAAAGGAAAAGAACTAAATTGTATGCAATAATTAGCAGCCATCAATTCAAAATCTAATTTCAGATTCTTGATTCTGGAAAGCCTGACAAATAGTTGCAATCTCACTCACATGAACAGCACTAAGGGATCATTGAGACAACATAGTTAAGACCTTGCATATTGGGAATGATATCTTTCTGGACATTATTTGATTCCAAAGGCAAATTCAAAGATCCCTAGTGCTTATCTCTTATTAAAAAAAAATCTCCAAAGACAATATTTTAATCAAAGCAATATCATTTCCTTGAATACACAATAGGTGCTTCTATCACAGCCTCTCAGTAGTGGTCCATTCACATTGACCTTAGATAACAGTGGTTGTATAAATAGCAGTTTTGTGAGCACCAGGATTAATGAAACCCTGGTTTCCTACAGATTTGTGAGTCATGGTTGACTGAAGAACTGAGCTGCTCAGGCTTGAAGCTTTTCTAACAGCTGGGGCATTTATTAAGTCTTTCTGCCTTGTAAATTCTTGCATACTATCTGGTGTGAGAGCTCACACTGCCACCTTCCCTTAGTGTGCGCATTTACAGGGCTTTTTTACTCAGTTGCCCATTTCCATGAAGCTGGTAAGAGTGTAATTATTGCTGAGATCCCTTATGCTCCTTTTACTTGATACTGGCTAGTAGGTTCTACAGTTATTAGAGGCAGGAAAACACACATAGACAGCCAGAACGCTTGTTTAAGTCTTTTTTCCACATAAAACTAAGTTTTTAAAACAAACAACTGTATGGACCATGCATGCAGTGACACGAGCAGGGAAAGATTGCATAGGGTACTCTGTCTGGTTTGGTGAGTATAAATATTGTGGACTGGAAACACACAACTAACAGCTGCCTTCTGCCCTACTCCCATCTTTATTCAATATCCTTCAACCTTGTTAGGGTTGTCCACCGTGGGAATCAATGTGGCACCTTTGAATCCTACTCACTCCAAAGCACATTAGAGTACAGCCATTCCCCCCAAGTAGCCTCAAAGGGGAGATATCATTACAACTTATGATAAATGATGCACTGATAAAGGTTGTCTTCATCATTTTATGTTGCTGGGACCCATTTTTCTAATCTTTCTCAGGAGAAGCTTACATCATGTTACATCAAGTTAAATAATCACCTAATCTAAATGAAACTGCAACGTGCACGTACTCAGTATACCACTTAGCTGTTTTCTCCAGCTAAGAAAATTGATGGGGTGTGCACTGTGCAAGGCTGATTAGTACTTAAAACGAACTAACCTGTACATATTAGTTCTGTCAAGAGCTGCATTTTTTATGAGCAAGTTTCACAAAACATTCATAAAATATGGTATCTAAACTGCAATTTGTTTGATTGATAATTTAATATCTTTTAGCTGAAAAAGGTTCACCACTTCTAATGAAGTATGCTGTGCTTTTAATCAAATGTCAGGTTTGAACATCTCAAGCTCAAGTCCTTTGGTGGAATGCATTTGGCAATTCAGGGCATGTCAAATTGAATAGAGCCGTAACAGACTACTAGAGGAAAAGAGCTCCCAAATATGTTCTCCTGTTTCAAGGTTATCTCTTAGATTACAGATTAGATGTTCATTTGCCTTGGCTTATGTCAGGGAGTGCTGTCCTAGACTTTGAGAAGGACTTCTGTTCCCTCAGAGTGCAGACTGTGCTATATTTAAGGCTGAAATCTTGAACAAAACTAGGTAACTTGAGGGAGAAAGGTATGAACTAGCCAGTGTTTCCTCCTCACATTCAGATACTTTCCTACCAATGCAACACTTCACAGTAAAAATCTCTCGTCCTCCTCCCAGAGAAGGTTTATGTAAATCTTAATTACCGCATCACACTTTCAATATTTACTGACATGCTGTAAATCCATTGTGTACAAAGCAGACTAGGATCCAGTAATACAGAGGCATTGTTTAATTATATGTTTATTAGAGCAGTAAAACTAATAATCCCCACTAAAATCTCTGAAAATTATCCAATCATGATAGAGTATCCTGCCTTTCAGCGCAGGATAAAAGCACAGCAAACAGACATTGCTGTATCGCAAAGCTGTATCAGGCACAGTTACACGGCCCCCCAGCCCAATTCACACTGCCAGCCTCACACAATCAATGTATTTAAAAACATGCGTTAGAAAAGCAATTGAATAATTCAAGTTTTGGAGCCTATATCAATTAAGTTTTGGAGCCTTTATCAATTACTTCATTTCAATGGGTCTCACGCACAGGGAATGGACTCTAGAAGCTCATTTATACACACAGCCCTGATCCAAAGCCAGCAACAGTTAGGGGAGCCTTTCCTTTGTATCAGCTGTCTATGGATGAGGCCAATCCTGACAAGCCTCCTCTGCGGCAATTCATCAGGTTTCTGGCAAGATTGTTTTCATGTGTACAGAATACGTCCCTGTTCAGACAGAATAACGTAAGGGCATTTTGCTTTTTGCAGGTTTACTGTGCATATGTCCTCTTGGTTACAGTGTCCCATAGCGCATGAAAGAAGGCAAGCTGGTCATGTAAAAGAGAAAATGTATATTTTATCATAGGCTTTCCCGACAAAGTATTTCTAATGGGGAGAACACTTAATACAATCTGCATGTATTTTTCCATGTGGAGACAAAGCATCAATGTCTCTTTACCCGCTTGTGAGTTAAAAAGCTGTTCTTTAGCTTGTGGGATGTGGCTGTTGCTAAGACAACTGCAGTGCAGCCACTTACAATGTCCATGATCATGCACCACAAGCTGTAATCTACCCACAGGTTACTCATTTATTAGAGCAGAGAAACAGCAGGACAGTTGCTGCACCATATCCCACATGATGCAGCATGATAGGAGTGGCCGTCACTACCTGTTCTGGGTCTAAACTGATGCTGCATTTGAAAGGAAACCAAATACTGCAGTAAATGCTTTGTCAAAGCAAAGTGTAACCTCTCCGCCTGGGAAGGGAAACGAACAAAAGCTCTACCACTTTGCAATTGCTGCAAATAAAATATAACTTTCCACATTATAGACTTTTGAAGGACTTGGTAGATTTTGGTGTATGCCTGTAATGAGATTTAAATATAAGAGTCCTTCAGAGCCTGGGGAAACAAGCAAAAAACAGCACAGTCTGGGGGTTTACATTTGGTCACTCCATTGCATGGCAAGGAATAGGGTAGTAATTAGGATTCTCATGCAGAGCAAACAGTACCTCATGTAGTATGTTTTACCACTTGGGAGGATGAGCTAACATCAAAACTTCTTTGCTCTGTGAATGGTCTGCACCATGCTGTTCACTTTCTGAGAACACCTTCAGGATTAGTCACCAACGTTAGTGTCCAAACTTGCCACAGGGAGCACTCCTACAGTAAATTCTTACCTACTGCTAGCAGGTTTCTACAATGCACAGAGTTAATTTGGCCACTGTAGACTTATGTTCCTGTGCTGGCTAGGATATAAATTATTTTGGGGGCATGTCTAGAGCCTGTGTGTTATAATCCTATGTCCATGCAAAAGTAAACGGTAAGTCACTATTACTAAATATTCATAAGGTCAGAGGATGAGGAGAGATGTATGCGCTATGTATGGGTTGGGCTGAGCAATCATCTACTTTCACAAAGGCATGACTGGAAGAAATGCTGGGCCTGAGGCTGGAGAGAAAGGCAATGCAAGAGGCTAACCAGACAAGAGAAACACAAAAGCACATGATTACTGTCCATTGGAGGAGCTAACAGGGCAGCAGCACCTGCCATCTGAATTCAGTAAAGCACCTAGATATAGCTGAATCTCAGTTTTAAAAACTTCACAGCGCTTGCAGTGCACAATGGTGTCATATCGTCACTGCAATGACACAAAGACATGCAGAAAAAGCTGCTTCTTGTCTTGTTTTGTATATCCAGTCTTAAGAGACACACACCTTGTGTTCAGTAGCGTGTCAGTACTGAGCAGTCATGTCTGCATTACTACTGATAACAAGCATACAACTATAGAAGATAACTATGAAATGCACGTCAAATATTAATTTCCTTGTAATCCAGTGCTTCCATTTCTTTCTCAGAGTCCCACACATAGTCAAGACATTTGTAAGTACGGGTTCCTACTCATATTTTCATGTGGACAACTCAGCCAGTCATGTTATTTGAACAATGGTTCACACTCTACAGTATATAGGTCTTTAACATTCTTCTTCCACCTCCTTGTTTTGTCATGTATTTATTCTGCGCATAACTATTTTAGTTTACTGCAATAAAATCCATTCTCCTTAAGGCACATTCTCTAATGAACAAATAAAAAATGTTATTTTGTTCAGAATGTGTTATGAACAGCTTAGTATCAATTTTAAAGAATTGTGACTAGCTTCTTAATGGCTTGTTATTTCAGTTATTTCTAGCTGCAGCTAAGCCACAAAAATGCTTTAAAATCATTCTTATTAAAGCATTTTGAGAGGTTTTTAGCAACGCTTAGATGTGCTATCAGTATAACATTTTAAATAACACACCTAAAAATAGAACTGTTTCTAGAGATCATACAGGAAACATGCTGTAAGGGAAATATGCTTATGATAAAAGAGAGTTCCTATACATACACTTAGCTTCATAAAGCCACTTGAGAATCCCACCTTAGAAACACGAAAGTTATATATCTTAATCCTTATTTGCGTTGCTTTAAAATTGAACTGATCTTCCAAGCTGCTCATGTTTGAATGCTCCAGTTAAGTCCATGGATGCTGCTAAAGGTTCAGCACTTTGGGAAAATTCCTGTCTCGAAGGGCCCCAATTTCAGATTTAGCTTTCGAGTATTATTTTCCATACTTGGAGTCACAGTGGAATACAGTATATCTGAACTCAAGTAACTAGCCCAAACCTTCCCGCAGTGATTCACATCTCCTAGGCTTCAACATATATTTTGATCAATCTTTGCATTCCCTGATTTCAGCTTCATAATGGAGTTCCCCAAACTCCCCTGAACTTTGTGGGATTGCTGAGCGTGAAAGAAATGCCAGAGCAGCAGGTGAGGTACACACGTATGTCCCATTGAAAGTCTTCCTCCTGATGCTCCTTCCTGCATTACTTGCCTTTTTTCCAAGAAACAACCAGTAACTTGAACAGGTATATGTTAGAGCAATACATTACTTAGAACTGAATTAATCCTATTTTGACTCCATTTGTTTCAGATGTACTTCAGTTACAATCGGCTCTTAAAATGATACAAATATGCAAATACAAGGAGTGTTTCCTATTGTTCTCTATTTTCTTTTCAAATAGGTCTAGTATACAGTCATTCATTTACCCACTCTTACATTTCCCTATCATCACTGTAGCTGAGCAACTTCTACAGAAAACAGACAGGCAAGTCTGTTGGGCTCCACAGATTACCTGGTTCTTATTTTTCATAGTATGACAGAACCCAGTTCAAGAGAGAGAAAAACTTTATTTTTAGGTAGAGGAGAGTGGGTGTTTGACACTGTTCGAACCAGTTGTGGTCTACCCAACTGGAAATACCTACTTTAGTAATGCTTATTAGTAAATGAAGACCCAAGCACATCCCCAAGATTTCTGTTCCTTACATTCCCCCAACAGCTTGTAAGATGATACATCACGATGTCCGAGTATTGTCCAGAAGAAACACAACCTTTACAATGGAATTTGCAACTGTTCAAGAGCATGGTCTTGAATTCGTGCCCCTGTACTCGGCACTGGTGAGGCCGCACCTCGAATGCTGTGTTCAGTTTTGGGCCCCTCGCTACAAGAAGGACATTGAGGTGCTGGAGCGTGTCCAGAGAAGGGCAACAAAGCTGGTGAAGGGTCTAGAGAACAAGTCTTATGAGGAGCGGCTGAGGGAACTGGGGCTGTTTAGCCTGGAGAAGAGGAGGCTGAGGGGAGATCTTATCGCGCTCTACCACTACCTGGAAGGAGGTTGTAGTGAGGTGGGGGTTGGTCTCTTCTCCCAAGTAACCAGCGATAGGACGAGAGGAAATGGCCTCAAGTTGAGCCAAGGGAGGTTTAGACTGGACATTAGGAAAAACTTCTTTACTGAAAGAGTGGTCAGGCCTTGGAACAGGCTGCCCAGGGAAGTGGTTGAGTCACCATCCCTGGAGGTATTTAAAAGACGTGTAGATGAGGCGCTTAGGGACATGGTTTAGTGGGCATGGTAGTGTTGGGTTGACGGTTGGACTTGATGATCTTAGAGGTCTTTTCCAACCTTAATGATTCTACGATTCTATGATTCTATGGTCAAGCTCTCCTTGAAATACAATGAAAGAGTGAAGACAATACCAAGCACAAGTAGTAGGTCCTTCATTTTCCTCATAACACGACCTATAAATAAGTAATAGTCAGCTCAAGGTCTGTCATAATTCCAAAACAATAAATTATGTGCAACCAGTATAAAAGGAACGAGGGAATGTCTTATGTGTCCCTTAACTGTAGGAGCTGATCTTACAAAGAATGACTGCCGCTTCTTCTGCTTGGCTGGACAGCTGATGGTGATGAATTTTGGCATGGATGGTATTAATGATAGCCTATTTCTGTAAAAAGACAAAAGCTGAGTCCTGTCTGCACAGGTTTTGAGATTATGGTATAGATTGCTGTCTTTTTCCTGAAGGAGGAACAAAAAAAATACCTCTAAGTTCACTTAGATGTGTGTATTCAGCTTTCTATACATCACTCTCTATTTTTTATTTTTTAATTTTATGCACAGTATGTCATTTCTATTTATCAACATCTTGACTTCCCTTCTAAGGTATTACATTTAAAAATCCATTCAAGAATATGATAACTAATTCAGTTTGACAAAACATGATACATTAAGATATTCCATTAAATCCTTACAAGCACCTCATCTGTCAGTAAAAAAGTACTGGTGCATTCTGATTTCCCATGTTCTTCTACTCAGTCAGAAAGGAAAGAGTTAATTCCAGTACAGAAGAGCAAGGTCCACTAATTTCATTCCTTTCTTACTGACTCATTCTTTGGTTTAAATCAGTTTAAAGAGCGGGTGCTTTGTTTCAGGAATTGAATCACAGTTTCTCTTTGGAAAGGCAACCCCTGTCAATCTTATACATATGAAAGGGGTCATGAAAATTCATATCTGCTTGGATCCCTATAGCGTGATACTTATCTCTGTCGGGTCAACTGCAAAAGTACTCAATAGAAAGATAAAAGGATGTTACAAATGTCAGTAAAGGTTGGACCAGGGGTGGTTAGAAATAAAATGAGATTAAATGGAGTAGACAGCCCTAAAAAGCCCAAGATTTCTTTTATAATTATACAGATTAAAATTCTGTATATACAAACTTGTATTTGAAGGGATGTATTTATACGTAGTAAGATAATAATTCAAGGAGGAGAGAGGTAGCAGTGAATAACTTGGAAGACCAGAGACAGCAGAGACTGAAAGATCTGTTGGGCTGCACTTCTGAGTGATGGAAGCATTGACATTTTTCAGGGGGAAAAAAAAAAAGTAGATTTCGTAAAGAGAATTGAGTTTTTAAACTCGTCCAAAACAACAGAGGATTTTCACTTCTCTGGAGAGTGAAGCTTGATGGTACCAAAAGCAGTATTATTATTAGGTGGGGTTGAGAGTCTCTGTTCTCTCACATGTGCTGCTTCCCATCTCCCACTCCTGACAGGCTTCCTTCCTTCCTTAACGGCACCTTAGTGTGGAGCCTCTCTGACAAAGCAGGTCCCTGACAACAGCAAGAGGAGA
>NW_009230184.1:59404-62720 GCF_000690835.1 Fulmarus glacialis
AGAGAAATAAAGGAATTCAGAGAAAAAAAAATTTTGACTTACATATTACCCAAGAAAAAAGTTTTGTGGTGTTTTGTTTTGGGGTTTTGTGTAATATTGGACAAAATAATGTTCAGTTGTCATAGTGATATGACATGGCAAGTAGCAAAAGCGGGTCAAAAGAAAAGGATGGAGAGGAGTTGCTAAAAGGGAGTCCGGGCAACTAATAGCCACCAAGGAAAATTCATCTCCCAAGACTAAAGCTCAAGCTTCCAAAGGCATGCAAACTTCCAAAATTAGGCATCTATTTGTTTCAGTCTCCTGTGAAAATACAAAACCCATTTATTGACAGAGAGGATTCTTTAAATGTAGCTGTTATGGTAAGTTAATTATTCATGGCATTTAAAACCACAACATTGGGGTTTTCCTCCATTGGTAACACTAGTGCACCTCGGTGGAAGAAAGGAAAGAATAAATTACTATTGAAGATCTTTTTCCACCTTAGTGTCTATGGTAAAATTCTATCACTAACAAAATCCAGATCACCAAAGAGCTTGCTATGAGTCTGAAATGTCCCAAATAAAAACAGATTAGTTAAATTACAAATCCCTGAATGCAGTTAAGGGTCTTCATAGTTCAGTAAATTACTCCACTAATGGAGGGACTATAATAAAACTGGCCTAAGTAACTTTTCAATAACCACCACCAGTGAACTTTCAAAAGGAACTAATTTTTAAAATTTCTTAATTGAAAAACAAATACAAAGTATTCCAACAGAGCAATTGTAGGATTCTTTATGTCTGACATGCCTTCACTTATGAGGAAAGATAATGGAGTTAATTTTTATGAAAGTTCTTGTCATCTAATATTATTAAATTGGACCGGGTTTTTTATTGAAACTGAATTAAAATGTTCAGGTAGTGAATTATAAGTAGTATAAAACTTTGGAACAAAGGCACAGAGAATATTTCTGGCTTTTGTTATTATTTACTATGCAAAATATGTACCTTGTATTATTCATTTTTATATTACCAAGCTATACTTGAAAGAATATTGATTCCCATGTAATAAATGAAATGGCAGCAAAAATGCAAGAATTGAAGAAATCCGTTTTATGTGTTCGTAAGAAGGACATATACATTACAGTCTGGTCTTGAGGAACACTTACAAGTCTATGCTTACAACATTCAAAAAAGGTTATTTCTTCCATTCAGCAAACCACAAAATATTAGTTGTGTTTTATTTTGTTCACATAAAGGACAACATTGTAATAGTTACCTTTTTTAAATTAGTTTTTCTAATATTTATCATTAGTAGCATGGGAACTTGCTAGTACGCTGAAATTAAAAAAGCATTCCTCGATTTAGTTATGAAATACTGATAAAATAAACAAATGAAATGCAAATAGATTACATATTCTCAGTGCAGACTGCACAGTAATGATTTAGACATATAAAGAAGTGGTCACGTGGGATGTGAACCACTTCTGAAATGGTTACTCTCTCCTATTTCTGCAGTTTACATGTAATCAATGAAAAGGCTTAACTTACGTTTTTGGTGGCGTGTCCTTTTGTTATCTCAGCAACTGGGTAAGCATTTTAATGTTAGCATATTGCCATTTCATTTAGGGGAAATAACATTAGAAGACAAGAGCAGCTGACATATTGCACATGAGCATCGTTCATTAGCCTACAGAAAAGGAAAATCCAGCGGTAGAGCTGCAATTTTGTTTATTACAGATTCAACAGATTTCTGTTTTACTCACAAGGATTCAGTGAGAGGTTTTGGTATTAGTCAAATTATCTCCTCTCCTGCCCCCAAAAGTAACTGATGCAACCGGCTTGCCATGTTTCATCCATCTCCAAAACTGTCTAGCTTCCCTACCATGATCCGGCCTACACAGACTTTACATTTCATCCAACCAAGTTTGGGAATACTATAAAAAGCTATAACCAGGACAGTTTTGTACAAAATTGGTTTTTGTTATTAAAGCTTTGTGCAGCTGTAAAAGCATAAACACACCATAATGTACATATAACTTTGTAATTTTTTAAAACTGTTTTAAAACCAGCTATTTTTCCTCAGTTGTTTGTTTATTTATTTATTTTATTTTTTCAGGAGGGTCAGATATTGAGCCTTACTAACCTTGAGATTGTCACTTTAACTTAAGACCTAAAAGCAAAGTGGTTGCCTTGCACACAGCACATGTGGGCCATTTTAAAAAAAAATTGACACAGTCAGCAAACACATCCAACTGAAATGAAAACAGTCTCTGAAAGGCTCTAGTTATGGAAAGAGAGCAATTTCAGACAGCAGGAGCCAGAAGAAAGAGTGCTGTGAAGGTACCTGCAAAAAGGGGGGATCTATAGTATGTTCATTTAGTAAAGCCCAGTACCCCACTGCTCCTGGAGTGAAAAATTTAGACACTAAAGTAGAGGCCTGGCATGCAAACCACTTTCAGAAATGAAAACAGTGGTTTTCAAAGAAAATGATTAAAAAGCAAAGCTAGCTTTCAGCATTAAATAGCTTGATTTGATGTTAAAGGTCTTACAATCCACTGCAAAGCGTCCAAACAGCAACACTGCTCAGTATCCAAACTAGAACACCATGTGTATACAAACATCTGAGGGTACCAGTTTTGTACCTTTGTCTCCTTGGAGAGGAGAGCTATAATCAGATGGTGATTAAACCATTTCTAATGACTTGATCAGCAATAAAAATGGTGCAGGAGAGACACTGTGAACTGATTAAACAAAAAGGTGTCAGATGCAGCACTGAGGGTATGAGAGAAGAAGGAATATAAGCATTCAGCTAAGCATTTTAACTCTCTCCCCACACATACTTCTCTATCAAAACAAAGTCTGCAGCGTGACTCCCCACAATTTAGCCTACAGATCAACCTCAGAGCAAATTGGCTCACTGTGCTCTAAAAAGAAGTGGAAATTACTTTCTTCCGTACACGGAAGTGACAAAATTTACCCATAATATGAATCATTTGACTGATTCCAAATCTCCTAGACAGACATTTTTACTGATAGGATAAGGATAAATGTTTCTATTTAAGGAATGATTTTATAACCTGTTATCAAAATTATGATTTTTTTATTTTTTACAAGCAAGCAAACAGCACTCTGAAAGAGAGACATATTTTGTACCAGTCTGTCAGTCACTGAGCTTTGTTAAGGTAGGAGAAACCAAGCAGTGGGAGCGCTGGGAAGGTGAACTGAATAGCATTAGCTACCTAGGAGCGACAGCCGGGTGCAGCTGAGTGATGCTCCTCGGAAGAAGTTCCTCTGCTTCCACTGCTCTCCCTCCCGCTGCATTACAGCCCTGCTGA
>NW_009230184.1:62751-76555 GCF_000690835.1 Fulmarus glacialis
ACCTGAATGGGCACAACTGCAGAACTACAGAAAGGAGGGGAGGGGAAGCTTCTCCGATACCAAAGAAAATGCAAGGAACTACACCCCAAATAGAAAACTTTCAGCCATCACCAGCCCTGCTTTGCTCCAATTTTACTGCAAGCCAACCCTCAGCTGGAATCAATAGGGTAAAATAAGCATAAACCCAAGAGTGACAAACCATACACCCACTGGGTTCACCGGAAAACAAACCCCCGTTTGTATGATCTATTTACCAAGTCAAATGTGATTTAGACTGCAAGCATATGTGGTTTTCCAAAATAATACTTTCAGGATGTCTCATTCTTTGTCTTACAAGAGGAAGAAGAGAGAGCAAAGAGAGCAGGGTCCCCGGGGCTGTAGGCTGGTGTCCATTTGTGCTGGCTGTTGCACAGACACAGAGCACGTGAGAATTTACAAACTAAACCAAGGCGGCAGAGAAAAGGTGTGTCCAAGGAGCTGAATTTGCCCTCATTTTATATAGGCGAACTGGGCCACAGGAAAATTAAATAACTTGTTGTTCTTCAACCAAGGAGTGTACTCAGAGTTGTGAAAAGAAATCAAATCTACTGAATCCTTTCTCTTCAGACTTTACCTGCAGAAGTTTATTTCCAAATCCCTTGGACAGTGCAGGTGTTTCTCCCTTGATTACATTACTTGGTTTTCTTTACACTAGAGAATTTCCAATGAATTAAGTGTCTCAACTGAACCTAAAGTTTTCATCTGAAACGATTTTGTTAATGAGTAAGTGAAATATTTTCTAGGGCATTATGTAAAACCCTAGCACCAGCATCGCCTACGGCTCTCGCCCAGGGCACTCCGAACAACCACTGCCCAGCCATGGACACTTCACAGTGCGGGAAAACTCTGAAGAGCCACAAGAAAGATGAGAACAGGTAGCCTTTGGGAAGGATTTTGGAAGCTAGAAAAACAGTGCAAAAGTTGTTACCGTTCTACACATAAGATCCCTCTGAACCGTACCCAAATGCCTGTACTGAACCAGGCACAAATGCGAACGTCTGCTCTCCTTACAGCTGCACAACTCAAAGAAGCGGAAGAATTAGACCACAAGTATAGCTCCAGACCCTTGACACAAAATAAAAGGTAGATGTGAAAACAAACAAAAATGCATTTTCCATACTGACAATGCCAATTTACGTGTGTTTAATCTAAAGGCACACAACACGCTTCTAAAAAGGAATTGGGGGAATGGGGTTAAAGGGCCACAGATGTGAGTCTTTTCCACTGCACTCTCAAAAAGCTGAGCTGATTTTGAAAGCCCTCCACGTATACTTTCTGTAGTATTTCCAAAATCTTTTTCCTTCTCTCCCAAGATGCTACACAGTCATACACAGGCCAAGTTTTGAAAATTACTCTGAAAAATGCTTGAATCTGCACTAGTTATGTTTACAAAGAAGAATTTTAAACCTGCCAAGATTTGTAACACTGCAAGATGAGAAACTCCTGAGTATTTTAAAAAATCAAGTAAGTGGCTCTATACTTGACACCCCAAAAAATTCAGCTTCTACTGCAAAGCATATTGAAGCTACAGGAAAAACTTCTGTTAGCTTTTGTGGGTTTTAATGCCAGCTTTTGTACATCTGCAGCATTCAGTGCCAAGTTATAGATGGGATAGAAATCATTGGCCAGTGTTACGTCCTTTTATTGGTTATGTTTCATGTTTAATTTTAACACAGTCTCTGGCATTATATTTCCCATTTAAGAGTAATGTATTTTTACCTTTCCTCCACAGTTCATTACAAAAAGCATTCAACAATTTGTTGTTGTATTACTGGCACTGATTTTACCAATCCAGACTGCTTTTATGAAAGGCTTGCTTTTAATTTCAAGCAGAATGCAAATTAGGATAGATTCTAGACTACAGCAAGCTCAAAAGCTTTCATGACAATGGTCATGAAAGGTGCCAAGTTAGTAAAACTGGGAACTGATATTCTGTATTTATCTGCATAAAAGATGCAGTTGAGAAAACAAACTTCAACATCTTCCTATGCCATAAACCATGACTCACCTGCCATTCAAACCAGCTGCTCCAGAGGTGAGGGAAGGTGACCAGCTCAAGTCTCTCCTGCTCTATCAAAACTGCATCCCAGTTGCAATGACTATGCTTTGTTAGCAAAACTTACTAGCACCCAAAAGTTGAAGTAAAAATCAAAATATTAAATTTAGACTTCCATCTTCTAGCATTATTTTAAATCGGTGCCCATTCAGAAATCGCAAGCGGCTGTGTGGTGCTTAGTTGCTGGCTGGGGTTAAGCCATGACAGAAACAATGAAAAAGCAGCTCAGATTCATTCTTTCAGCAATATTTGCATAATGAAAAGATCTTCATTTGGGCATATGCAATCAATTATTGATGCCATGTGATCTCTTTTTACTGTAGTATTGACACAAATTACATCAGAGGCATTACAGAGTTGATTTGGGGAGCAATTAATTTACACCTTCTAAAGCAATTTATGTTGCTCAGTTTTTAATCTAAGTAAAAACTACACAAACACATTTTCAAAATACAGATGAGGAAACCTGGTATCTCTTATACAGCTGAACCCGCATATCACTAAGAGGGCATTTCAGACTACAGCAGGTACCCTTAGCAGATGGTAAGTCGCTGACAGCTTTAGATGTTCTAAATTAAATGAATCAAGATACCACTTGTTCCAAGTGAGTGGGTGGTTAATCACATTCACCCTTTGTATTGTTGACAGATAATGTTGACTTTGGTAATAAGAAAACTGAGAATTTTGCAGAAGATGGAAATGTGTTTCAAATTCAGAACAAAAGGTCAATTTTCCACTCATAATCAACTCTTCCATTCTCCTCTCAAACCACATTTGAAATTAAAAAAAAAAATAGCATTTTAGAAGGTAGAAAAATCTGGGGTTTTCCACAGTGAAGGTCAGGAGATAGATTGTTAAAAGGTTGTGTGCAACTGATTCTTTCTGTTGCTCAGAACTACAGCATAGATTATCATCTCTGATTTCAAATCTTTAGGCATGCCAATCCATGTGTCAAAATTCACATGAAAACGTAAATCATTTCCATGTTGAATTACCATATGAAACATCATGGCACTCATTTCTACACATCTATTTCATTACTCTCATATTATTGATAGATATTTGAATGTTAATCCTTCATATTTTAGCTTGCATTATAGGCCTTCATATGTAGAAAATGAACCCAAAGTCTGAATGAGCAGTTATGAGGTTTCAATAAATCCAAAATAAGAAAATCATTCTTTCATTTTTCATGTGTTCACATACATGAAAAATGCAGCTATCTTCATAGAAGTCTTTGGCCTGATTTAGGGCCTGGAATAGTCAGAGGAATCTGTTGCATGATCAATAGCATTAGGAGCACAGCAGACTACTCACTGCTATTCAGAATTCTCTTAATTGGGTTTTCCTCAAGGAAAGCAATTCTCTTTCATGATACTAACTGACAATAGCTGCTGCTTGAGCATGACAGCATTATCAAATATTCTGCTTAATGGTGACATTTGGTCAGTATTGAGAAGTAAAGTGGTGTTTTACTAGGTGTTGATTAGGCATGAAATGTTCCTCTCTTGTCTTTTATCAAATAAGCTACCCTAAAAAGACTAAAAAATACAAAACAAAAAATGAAATGCAGTGAATATTTTATGAATTTACTTTAATTGATATTGTGTTTTGCCTTTTTAGACTTATCAACAGCCCATGAATTCTTCCTACCACATGCGAATGTGCTACATTCAAAGCTCTACAGAATAAATTACTTACCCTTTAAGGGAGATAATGGGTCCACTGTGGTGTCCCAATTAGGAGAATTCTCGTGTACTAATTTTATGCTTTCTAATTACGGCTCAGTTTCGGCTCTAGGAGGCTGGTCTGGACTCCGGTTGAATGGCAAAGAATTTGAACCGCTAAGGCTGGAGACATTCAGCCTTCTAGGTCATAAGCAGCCTTAACATCTCCCCAATGCGTACTTGCCAGCAGCAGTTATGCTGCAGGTAGGGCAGATGTAGTACAGATGTACAGCACACTCTCCTGAGACAGTCCTAAGCCGCCTGCCAAACTTACTCACATTGTCTTCACTCACTATGAAGACTGAACGCAGCTCCAGCAACACTGTGACAACCAGTCCTTTCTGACAGGTTGAACCCTGGGCACCTGGAGTAAAAGCAGGACTCAACCCTTTGAGATGGGCTCTAGAGGGAGATGTAATAACCTCTTACACAGACCAAGCACTTGGGGGACACAAAAGCTCACACTTTCCCAGTGATATTATTCTAGCAACTAACCCTTTTGTGGTAAGAGACCACAAACAAATGCAACATACTCAGGAAAAAGAGAAAAACCAAGTAATCTGTTTGCTCTCACTTCAGTGTTAACAGTCTTAACACTTTGTATGTTGCTGAAGGACTGCCCAAAAGAATACATCTGCTTTGTGTTAAGAATAGTAACAGGTATTTATTATATGTCTATATTGGAGACAAGGACAGACACTGAAGTAAGCCTTCCAAGGACTCCACTGGTTTGGAAATGTGTCCCAGGGCACCAGATAACTGAAGCCGATAATGACCTTGGCAGCAACAGAAGGCTAATGTTTTCACAAGGATGAACTAACTGTTCCTGAACAAACTCTCTGATGTATTAAGGCACAAAAAGGCACTGATTCAAAATCAGCCATGCATGTCTTCAGCTCCAAACTATTTTTCCCAAGTGGACAGATTTATGGGGGCCAATACAGAATGTCACTGACCACTTACATTTGAGTTCTCCTTGTTCTTGCAGCAACACTGAATATTATTGCTAGAGGACATATGCACACATATATTGAGTGTATATAGATATACACACACACATATGCATTTGTCACTTTTGGTGTTCCTGAGCCACAGAAGGGAGCATCCACATTCATAGGTCTGTTAACCTTTCCAGCACCAAAGAATGCATTTACTCATCTATGTGATGCTAAGGAGAGCTCTCAGAGATGAGAGCACGTATTTCCACAGCTGTCTCCACATCCACAGCTCTCCACGTGCCTCTGCAACTGCCACAAGAGTCATCATCACTAAATGTCTGACCAGCCTCCTGTTCCCACAGAACTCATTACCTCCTCTGGACAATCATTTCAGCAAAGAGCAGCGAATACTACAGGACTAGAAAAAGAAAAATGAGAGTTGGTAGGACTACAAAGATTAGATGAGTTTGTTAGACTGGGAACAAAATCAGATTTCCTGTTAGGAAAGAGAGAATGAAGAGGCATATTTCCAACCTTAATTTTAGCCCCTTCTGGAAAGGCTGTAATGGGTTTGGAGGAAAATGCCTTCCTCAACGAGTTTTCTCCTGCTTCAGTGGAAATTCCACCAGGTAGTCTGGAAGTATGCTAAAGAGACCTGACACATTAATTTTTATTTTATGTTATAAATAAATAATATTATGAAAGAGAGAAAAATGCAAACTGAAATGTCTGTGTTTACAGTGCATATATAAGAATTTGTGGGCAGAAATAGAGAAGCTGTCAAAGCATGGCAACACAGATGCACTTCTCTTGCTGTGACACCTTTCTTTTTTTGAGCATGATAGCAGGGAAGGAAAAGCAGCACAGGGAGAGAAAACACACTAGTTATTACAGCTACAATTCCAATAAAAATTAAATGCAATAAAAATTTAAGCATCTAGGAATAGTAAATCTCTTTCATCTCCACATTGGTGTAACATTAAAATGAGTACAAACCGTAACATCATCATGTAACTATAAACCTCGTCTCTGCTACAACATATTCAAAGGGTAGCTTGCCTTCTAAAGCCCTCATTGCCCAGAAATATGTTTTTGTTAGTCCTGACTCTAAGCCTCTACTTGGAGAAAAAAAAAAAAAGAGGAGCTATGTAATTCCACTAATAAAAGATGGCCGCGACTCCACAGTTTTTCGCTGTGCTTTGTTTTGCGAAGGTATTCACATCTAATCTGCCGCTCTCTCTTCCTTCAATACACAGAAAGCCTAGTTTCCTAATGAAAATACCTAAATTGGCTGCCTGAAGAAAGACAAAATGAGTCCTCACCAAAAAAACCAAACCAAAACAAAAAAATCCCACAACTCAAAGTTGTGTTGGTAACTTACATCTTTGGGAGTAGTACAGCAAGCACATAAATATCCAAACACAAAGAAGTGGTATGACTCCTGTCTATAAATACACAATACAGATTTTCCCCCAAATCTTCACCTGCGGTGAAACTTTTGTGGTCTAGTTATTAAGTTTTTCTTTTAAGATTTTAAACCTGCTGGAACAGACCTTTCCTTGGTCTCCCATGGGACTGCTGAAGGCACAACCTCCAGTGATTCTGTGCAAGAAGATCCAACTGAAGGTTAGGATGTAGTTTGGTGCGGGCAGTCAGTAACTGCAGTTTTTGCTTGCCTTTGCTGCAGAAGAATTTACATGTCAAAAGTAATGGAGAAGTAAACAAAGAGTTGCAATTCTTCCACCTTTTGTCAGTTAGAAATCCTGGACATGAACTGCAATTGGCAGAATCAGAGAATTTCAGACAAGTTCAGAGATTGCCAAGACAGACAACTAAATAAATGCCAAATAAATGTCTGCTGCAAGCACTGTCTTACCCTCTATTCCCAGAGTGTTCCTGAGAGTGCCATCCCTCTTGCACACAACTCTTACCAAAGCATGCCTGGTTAAATCATGTGCAGCTATTTGAAAACATAGGTGCAAAATCCATTACAAGAATCAGGCTCCAAAATGCCCTTTTAAAATTGGGCCAAAACATTTAAGATTAAGGCTTCCATCAGAATTCCTACTGCTCCTGTCGAACCAAACGGGAACTACATTCACCAAGCGAATTACTGGATTATAAACAGAAACTGATAACTGCAATTATATATGGCAGAAAACAAGCTTGCAAATACATAGGTATATTGTATGAGGCTTTCTTTGTATTTCCTTCCCTCCTTTTCCTTGTATGAAGAAGCTGTTACTGGCAGATGGAATTAAACATGAGCTCCTTTGAATGCTTTTAGTCTGTCACTTGGCTTTACACTCAAGAACTGACACTGAAAGTAACTCCCTTCTAATAACTCTGCAACATATTTTCTGAGTATTCTGCTCTCTAATCAAAAACTGTGGGCACTTTCCAAATGAAGTCTGACAGACCTTAGCATCACACTGGCACTTTAAATACCAGCTGAACAAAGTCTGTCTATTGCACATGAACTTTAGGGTGGCATAAACTTCTGTTTTCTTCAGTTACAATTTGTGAACATCTAAAATCAAGTCCACAATGTTAGGATAGCGGCTAGCACTATTACTACTAGCTTCTTGCATTTGTGCATTGAAATAGTTTCTATCCATGGAATTCAAAACACTTGGAAAATGTTGATAGGGTAGGAGCCCAACTGCCTGTCTGCCTACAATGGTCCCCAAGAGAAAACAGGCAGGAGCAACCTCTGGATGCCTTTGAAAGCAGGTACTGCTTTCTCTTAACCGCATCCAGAACCTTGGCACGAACTTGGAGGGCTGCTGCCTAAAATTCATGAATGTGTTAGGTGATACCTATGCTAAGGCAGGCAACACTTCTGCAGTATTGCATCTCATCTTTTCAGGAAGGTTAACTAAAGTGAATACTGTTAACTGCATCACACAGGAAATTCCTGGAAGAGGTAGGAATAGATCCCAGCAGTTCTGCCTCTTGAAACCAATCAAGCTCCTTTTTGTTATCTGCATTCAATTCCCATTTGATCATTTAACATGGTATAAACTAACTAAGCCACACTGTGCTGGGAGTTATCCAAATATTAAGAAGGGCATGAGATGTTTTTGTGGTAGACCTAGATCCCTGTGTGACAACTTCCACATACAACCTCAATTTGCAGTGTCAGAGTCTCTGTTACCGTACCGAGCTCACTTCCAGATAAACTGATGAGGCAAGACCCTGGAGCCACGCAGTCCTAAGGCTGACACTGCAATTTTCAGCAGCTGTCACTGGTACAGAACTTTTTTCCCTCTGTTATGAGACTGTTGCTTTAAAACATGTGTTACAATTTATAACTGAAATAAGTCAACAGTGTAATTCTGTATTGTTTCACTAGAGGGATAGACTGCCGTGTATGCTGCCTGTGGATGTCATCGTGGCTCACGTGATGGCATTCCCTCCTACACTGACTGCTCTACACTGAAAGCCTCATGCTCTGATGGAAAATTGACACAAAACTTATGTTCATGATAAATCCTCAAACACTAGCTTATTAGTATCATGCTAGTGAAATGTTCTCACTACTGAAGTTATCCAAGGATGGATACGGTGTAGAGTCTTTCTGAGAGCAACCAATAAAAATGTTCACAGCTATGGCTGCAGAAATAAATATCCACAATAGGTATGGCAGCTGCTAAATGAGAAGCATCCTGTATTGGCCACAAACTGCTTGAAGAAAGGCAGGCTAGCAGGGATAAGCCAGTTAAGGATACAGCAGTGATACAACCGTAACTGCATACGAACTAGTTCTAACCCATAACTTTGCTTGTCATAACCCTGCCAGGCTCCCTTCCCTTGTATATCTGACAAGTTCCCTTTCCTAGCACGTAGAAGGAAATATCTTATCGATTATATTTAACCTTAAAACAGTATTAGAAAATATCATCTGCCAAGCCTGCAGCAAACAGATGAGATCTTCTGAAAATTCCTCAATACAAAATGACATTTCTGGAGGTAACAAAGTGCAGTGTCCACATATTTCAAGCATCATGGTACAGAATATAAAAAGTCAGATAGTATGGTAACCGACTAAGATTGGAAAGGGTTTTAGCCCTTTACAGATCTATGAACTGTTATGTTTTTAGACAGAATGTATTCAGCAAATACATTCAAATTACATTCTGTCCTTTAAAACAAAAACAAAAAATAATTAACAAGTAGTTTCCCAAGCAGCAAAACTAATGTAAGGTGTGGAGTCTCTGGTGGCTAATAGGGTGCAAATGCTAATTGAAGGTTTTCTTGTGGCTTGTGGTATTCATAATGTCTTGTAAGAGCACTTGTGGATCCAAAACAGCTGAAAAAAAAGTTGCTCCAAAGTTGGCAGTAGTGGTGGTTGTGCAATCCCTAGAAATGCAGTTTGTAACATTGGAGGGCAACTGGAGCTCCCAAAATCCAAAATATAATGAAACTTCATGTTTTATATCTCTTTAGGAATGGTCCATTTCTTTTGGGGCTTTAGCAAAGCAAAGATCTTGAGAAGTGTCTCCGGGCAGATGCCACGCTACACTAGTGTTCAAAGACTTTTACTTTCTTATGAGACAAGCAAGCAATGCTGGTGCAAACAGAAGTTTCCCAGAGATAATCTTGCTAAACAACAGAATTTCTCATTTCTCTTTTCCTCCTGTGCCTCCTCCTAGCCACAGTACAGATGGCAATGCCCTCAGTGCACCAGCTACTGTGCTATGGGCAATCCCATTAAATCTAGTTGGAGTTTCAGCAAGTAGAATGTAGTTCTGAAGTGAGGGCACTGAATCCTTGTTACTCGTGAAGAAGCCAAACTGAACCCAGAAGAGCTTAACTGCATTTTTTAGTGTCTTCCACAGATTTGAGACTTCAGAATACTATGCACCCCCACCCACACCCCCAATTTTAGCAAAGTGCCATTATTTTTCTTGGAAAGCATATACTATATGTGGGTATAAAAGCCTTATATGAGAAAGGCATCTACAATGTATCTCATTTCATCAGATCTATTTTTCAGTCTATATATTTGAAAACATTAATAAAATATGTGCAACAGACACTGTGAAATTCATCAGCATTCAGGAAAATAAATAAAATTCGCTGTTGTATTTCATTGCATTTTGGCTATTTCACACACCTTTCACCTTGTATATTCATCAACCTTTCAACAGCTGCAGGGATCTACAGGCTCTGGAAGTAGTTCAGCTGGTACCAAAGATGCAGTTTACACTGCAGTGTTTTAACACACTGACCTCCACTTGTAGAAATTTATGTGCATCTACAGCTACCTAAATATTGGAGGTGTCATGGCGAACATGAAGCTAAAAGAGAATAATTTGTTTTCACTTGTAACTTTTTTTCTCTGAAGTTTCACATTTGCAATCCAGAGACCTTCCTGTTAATCATTCAGTTTTTGAGAAATTTTATTGCCACAGAACAAGTCTGGAGATTTTCAGACTTGTTAGCAGATGGCACCTGAGCAGGTGAAGCCTGACATGCAGCATAAACCTGGACTGCTGGCTGTAAGAGTCGGTTTTCTTTTGCTGGCCAGAAGCTGATTTGGTGACCAGTAATATAAATGCATAGTCTATCACACCAGTTAATGAAATTTCACAACATCAAAGATGTCTTGAAATTCAAGGAAGAAAAGACCTATAAGGTTAGCTAAGCTATCATCCTCAAAACACTGGGCTGTTCTTGGCAGCATTTTTTTGAAAAGCAAGTTTTAAATAGAGCACTTCCTTTGCAGCACAGACAGGAGTCCGTATCATCCCTGGCAAAGGGCACAGAAATAGACAAGGTCCTTCACACTGCTTAGATCCAGAGAGCAGAGACAGCTCTGTCAGCAGCACTCACACCAGGGATGCCTCGTAATACAGTGGCAGAGGATGGCACACGCTGCCACCACAGGAACCTAATTAATATTTTTCACTGCATCAGTGAAATTTTAGCCAATGTAAATCCAAACATGCTGTATTAATGGTCATTCCATTAGGGTTTTTAAGAGCTTGAGTGGAAAACAAGGACAGAAGAGAAAAATATTCATATAATGGGAAATTAACTCCAGAAAATCTTACAATATGGTAACTGCTAACCATGTGACCATGTACTACCTACTTTCTGAGATTTTTTTTTTTCAACCACAAGCAAAGCAAACAAGAATGCCACACTTTTTAGAGACTTTCTGGTGTACCATAGGTACCCTAAGGTAACAGTATAAAATTAATTTATTAGAATTTTCAGCTACTTGAGGCTCTCCTGAAAGGAAAAAGAAAGAATTACAGATGCAGGTGCATTTCAGACTATGGTGCCCAATTCCGTAATTTTAACTTTAGCACCTTTCAAATCAAGCCTTTACTTTTTTCTTAAGGTGTGGTAGGTGGCCACTTTGATCACTACCCGCTTGTGACGTTCCTTTGTGCATTCGTAGTATTGGTCTCTAATACAAATACAGAAGAAATTGTAGCTTAAAAATAAATGAACATCGTGCAGCGTGGGGAGTTGATGTCAGAATAGACTGAATAGGTTTTTATCTAATACTGAAGTCTGTGCTTCCTAAAGCTCCTAGCTCAAGGCACAGTAATTCAATGGCAAATTAACATAAAGTACACTCATAACAGACTTTGAAAATGAGCATTATATGCCTTCCACCACACAGACAAAAGGAATATCTTGCTGTAATATGTGAGATTTTCCAGCTCTGATACCCTGGTGAGAAACAAAAAAATCCTTACATACCAAGTAGTATGATAGCTTAGCCGTAGCACACCTGAGCATGAAAGAAACAAATACCTTTGGCAGGGGGTGAGCTTTAGAAGAAAAAGGAACAGGATTGACTCAGAGTTGAAAAATGTAGAGCATTATTTCAACAAGTAGGAAATGTATTGGTAATTCAGCAATGTAAACCCACAAAGAGGAGTGTGGCACAGGTACAGCCACCTGATCAAGGTATCCAGGCTCAGGAAAGTGTTTAATGGATACCCTGGTTGAGAGAATGCAGAGAGCTGTGGAGCTCAAAACACTTAAGCAACTAACTTAGCAGGAGAAAAAGCAAAATTAGCAGTCAAGGGAAAAACAGTATCTTCCACCTCTGTAAATGATCAATAAGAGTTCTGCAGTGTGGTATTAATATAATTTACACTACTGCAAACAAACTGCAATCTGGTCTCCTTTCAAGCCCCTTACATATATCTGCTCACAGAATCCAAGGACTCTTACCAAGCCCTTGGTTTCTGATCTCAAAGAAAACTCGTGGTTTGGAATATAGTCTTTTCCACAGCTCCCTCTTGAAACAGTTTTTTTCCCCTCCACCATGACTGCCCCATTTGGAAGCCAGGCCAGTTCATCTAGTCTAGTGTTTCTTTGTTGCTGTTAAACAGCACCCAGGCTGGCATCCCTGGAGCCACACCTGCCCGTCTCGCACCACGGCCCGCTGGCACTTCCAGCCATTCTCCAGCCCACCAGACCTTTTCTGCCTCCATCACTTCCAAAAGCTTTATGCTCATAGCATAAAGTTATGTTTGACACTTAACGTGCAAAAATAGCAGGTTTGTGCTATTAATTTTGTATGTGATTTTGCAGTCTCCAGTGTTTGCAGTACCTCGCTCCATTCATGCCATCCACAAATTTCAGTACACGTCTACTTCTTCCGCACACATCATTAATCGATACAATGAACAGGCTTAAGCCAGGACTGATCTCTGAAGAACATCATTAGTAACTGCCATCTGATAATATCCCTTTTAATAGGATCTGTTGCAATCTTCTCTTTAAGTTAGTTCCCCACACACATTACAATCCTTGCACCGATTGTTTTGTGTCTTCGAAAAGGAGAAACTGCATGCGTAGGTATCACACTATCAGCAAATAGCTGCTTATCTCTCATTCTAGTTTTATTTATAAACTGGCTGGCAGGCGTGTTAACTGCCCATAAAATTACAGAAGATACATTTTAAAAAGAAAATCCTACTCCTTATTTGTTTCTAAAATCTGCAAAACCATTTTGTTGCCCGTAATTTTGAAGGTGGCTGCTGTTGACAGTGCTTCCACCAACTTGGCCAACTTTATTTCTAATTTAAAGTTACTCTGGAGTCTCTAATCCTGTATTTGAAATTCCTGTTACTGGGGGCTCTAATCACAATTGGCTTGGCAAGAAACATATTTACACAGCTCCATTCTGTTAGTGCCAACCTAATCACACACTCCATCAAAAACAACCACCCTCAGGTCAGGAGCTACCTTTACACACGCACATGGATGTGCACTCACCCACGGTCAGACAATTATTACTTACAGTGTCCCTTGAACCAGTAACTTTTTTCTGCCAACACTACAAAATTAGGATCTCTTGGGACTTATAAGACATTAATGGGAAAGTCAAAAACGTTAAACCATTATTTTCTTTTTCTTCTTTTTCACCTGGACAGAATCTCTTTACAGACTCTTTTTGATGAGTAAAAGCTAAAATAAATAGATCTCTCATACGCCATATGAATCAAGCAGTTTTAACGTCATCCTTTCAAGCAGAAACACCACTATATAACCACATCTGATGTGATTTAGCCATGTCTAAAAATATCTCCTGTAGATATCTCACTTTTTTCCTTTCTTCACACACCCAGAGCTTCCACTCAGGCTGTTCATTCATTCATTACCTCCCCCTCTCCAATATCACAGTCTCAGCTGAATATAAAAGATATTACATCTTTTCCAAACTGCTCCATGCATTTGCTTTTTGAAACTGTTGATTAATCTGAACTCTTATGCTGGAAATAATAGAAAACATCCTTCCTGAACAAGATGACAAATATCTAAGTTACAACAAACTAATTCATCTCTAATTTCATGCTTGCCCTTTCCATGAAGCTCATTAAGCTACCATAGAGCACCTCAACCTTTCTTGAATTTACTGATCACATCCACACTACTCCAGGTAAAGGTCATTTTACAGGTTTGTGTCAGTCTTTGTTTAAAGGAGCTTTTGCTCACAGCTGCTCCACTTTACTCTTAAAATCCAAAATGCACAGCCTTGATGTTGTTTCTTTGTCCTGTTTCTCTTTCCC
>NW_009230184.1:76586-79810 GCF_000690835.1 Fulmarus glacialis
TCAGAGCATTTCACTGCAGAACTTCACGTCAGAACCACTTTTAGCATCTGTAGGGGTTCTGCAGGGGGCAGCAGTAGGGTCAAGTCTTTGAATCCTGACATTAATACCCTCACCATCAGACATCTAAAATATAAAATATTCATGCATGTAGATAACACCGGTAAAGTGTTTATTGCAAATGTTATGTCCATCTCAAACAAGTACTCTTCTCCAATAGGTGGTCGACAGTTGGCTTAATAATCAGCTACAAACTCTATTCCAATCTATGAGTATGGTGAAGATTTCTTTCTGCCTGGACATTCAGCCCAGCAGGTACCTGTACAGTATACATTGAAAATTCTCCTTCAGCCTGTGTCACATTTAACAAACACCTTAAAGGAAAATCTTGGGAATATCCTGTTGTTTAACAAACACATGGCTTGCATGACAAATGGTACCCTGATTTAAAAAGGCTCTCTATGAAGAACTAAGTATTTACTCTTGGTGCTACATACTGATCTGTATAGGGTAATGGAGTAATTTCGTCCTGAAGAATGAGAATTGATACTTTTAGTATGTCATTTTATTCAGCTGACAAAGCTAACAAAAAATGTTGTAACATGATCAGGGTGAAAAACAGTGGACTTAAAATTTTAGTGAACATTACAATGCACGTGCTTCTCCACCCATCTGAAGGACTTTTATTGGATTACTGAAAGTTAAAGTTTGGGGGTGAGGGGGAAGAGGGGGAACAAAAAAAACAGAAAACAAACACACCTTAGTTCAACACAAGCATACTTTTTTTCCGGTGAACAATTAGAGAAGGATGCAAAGAAGAGTACACACGTAAACAGAACGTGACCTGACTCCCTTGATTTCAAGCATCAAATGAGGTTTTTTTAGTTAAGTATACTTTCACATAATAGATTTACTACATTATGTACTTAAGAGTCTTCATAATACAGCATACTAGCTATATATTATTATTATAATCATGCTGAAGTGCCTAACTGTGCACAAAAAAAGGAAAAGAAAGATGCTAGGGAATTCGTTTTCCTGTTTAAACAAAACATTCGCTCATACCAAAAGAGAGATATATCATGTGGCAAACATACATAAGCAACTCATTTGCTCAGAAGATTTATACTTAACATCTAAATAGATTACTAGATGGGGAGCAGAGAAGAAAGGTCATCATTCATTAGGGAGGGAGAATTCATCTGATTAAAACATTAGCATATAAATATGATAGGAATCCTGAAACTCAATGCATTCCAAAACCAACCACAAGTTCTTAGGGGTATAAGTCATCCCTGGCAGACATAATGTAGCAGCAATCAAAATAGCATAGATTCACTAGTCGGAAGGAAATAACACGAACTTCGAGAAAAAGGATAGCTTTAACGTAAGTCTTTTCCAAAACTTTGTGATACACCACTGGAATGCATCATAAATTCCAGAGGCTGTTAAATATATTGCCTGGGAAGAGAAGTGTACAAATACACAACTAAAGTACAATTGAATTACAAAAGCTTTATAAGTTACTGCTCTTCATCTCAGTCACTGCCACTGACTGTGCAGGCTTTTAGCCTGCTCCAGTGCACTGTAAACCTCAATAAGGATTCTTTCAACAAATAAATTTCAATTCACCATTGCCATGACATGGAGTGTGTCCAAAGGCAGCAACAGCAGCTCAGCTGAAAACGGGAACATGGGAAAACACCATAACCTGGTCACATGCAACTGCAAGCCCACTTCCTGAAGGGGATTTGCTATGAAGCAAAGCGAAAAATATTTCAAATTCTCCTGATATTAGAGAGAACTTTATAAAGGAAAATATCTTCCCTTACCCAAACCCATCTTCTTGGGTTTATATCTAGTTGGTGACAACAGACTTAGCTGAAAACACAGTATGTAGTTGGTACATACAAGTCTCTGATAAGAAAATCTTGGTATTATATTATTTCAATATTCCTTTGCTTCACAATGGTAAATTTACTGTTGCTAAAGGAGGCTGGACGTAAACCATAATATTTTCACACAGAGTTCACAAACAAATTCAGTCTCAACCTTTGTTATCTTACATCTCTGCAATGAGCAAACTCATCCATAGACTTCTGAATCCTGCTTCCTAATAAGAGATTAGGCATCCTAACGATCCTCACATGCAGCAAGAAATTGTTTCAATTTCTTTATCCACAGTTCAGCTTTCAGAATCATCCAACAAAAGAAATAAACAAAAAATTTCATCAGATATAACTAAACCTCTCCATAAATCCACCCCCACAATTACCTTAGTTTAGAGATAAAGAAATAACTGCTCTGCACTTTATGATCACAGATCCAGAGATTAAAATGAACTCAATGAATAAACAAGCTGTGGTTTGCTAAAAACACTGCAGGCCAGATTCCTCTTCTGCTTAAGGTATTGCCAGGCATATAATCTATCATAAACTGAAGATACATTTACAGGAAAGGGAAAGTAATCAATCTTCTAATTCATAGAAGAAGAAACCAGTAACGAAACATACTGCCTTGGCTGTTGCTGGTTAAGGACACTGCCAATACAGTAAGGCAAATTAGAGAAATCAGGCTAATGCTATTGCAAATAAAGCAAGAGTGCTAGGAGGACAATAGGGCAAGAACACTGAGTCACAAATTCAGTATAACTACTCAGACAGCAACCCTAAAACTCAAAATTAAAACCAGGTAGCTGAAATTTAAATGCAGTATTCATTTCATTTTGTTATTGTTAAAATAGAGCTCTATTCGCTTAGTTCCCGGTCCCAGTTCAGTGCTCATTCCGTTCCTGCAAAGAGTCCTCAGATGCGCAATGCCAATGGAAACACTACTGCACAGCTTTGCATGAGGCTGCAGAACAGAAAGGCCATGCAGGAATCCTCCACATGCACTGCAAAAATCAAGGTTTGTTTTAAGGCGATATGCCAAAAGAGGTTGATCAGCAGAAACTCAACTCATAACTTCCTGGATTTACTAGGAACAAAAAGGTGAGAGTAATCCAATCACAGCTGTACATCCAGCCTAAAAATTCAACGATAGGGTTTTCCCACTGACTGGGATTTAACTCTTATTCAGTCACAGCTTTATACAAGACATTGTCTTTTCTGTTTATTATTTTAATGTGGATAGGAAGCTTGAGAAAATAGAAAGATTCCCACTGCAGAAAGCAGGATCTACTTCAGAGTGTGCCTGAAGGGACAGAAACATTTCCTGCTGACTAGCAG
>NW_009230184.1:79841-81099 GCF_000690835.1 Fulmarus glacialis
CCATATCAGAGGTCTATGCCTGAAACCAGACTCAACTTTACCCCCACTCTGTTGTGTGCTACTTCAAAGCAGCTCTTACAGATTAAATTATTGCAGAATATCATAGTAAGTTTCCTTCCTGCATAAAAAATAAGTCATATTTCATTTTCCTCTCCTTTACATAACTGGTAACATTTTTCTTCAGCAATTAAATTATTATTTAAATTAATTTCTTCAGAAATTAGAAGCTGGACAGCCTCTGAAAGATAGAGATTTTTATTTAAAATATTTGATAGAACTGGAACAAAGCCAGAAAACAGATTTCCTCTAACTTTCGGGGCTTCAAGTCAAAGGTCTTTTTTTTTTTTCGTATTTGTCATTTATGAAACATCTTTCAAAACCACAGTCATGTTATCACTTCAAGTTTCTGAAAATTACACTTCCAACATAATATGACAACCATGGACAACTATAAAGATGGAGCCAAATCTTGCCTTTAGTTTGGGAAGGACATCTTCTCATCAGCATTGTTCTAGAAAACAGTAATCTCAAATGATGTCATTATCATACTGAATTTCCACCTTATTGGGTGGGATTTTACAACTATGACAAAGTCTGCCCCATTACATAATGTGATTCTCTTCAAGTAAATCATTATTCTCCATAATTATGTCAGAGCACAAAGAATAGTTCAGTCACTTGGGAATTATAGCAAGCCATCATCATTAAAGATGATTAATATCCCAAATGCAAACAATTGTATGCGCTTTATACAGCCACAGTGTTAATAAAAGATTGTCAGTCAAAATGTGGGTCACAACAATTAAAAAAAAGTTTTGAAATATTTACTTCAGCATTTGTTGATATATAACTATTCAATGGAATAATAATTACAAGAGCAGAGAAGGAAATCTCTGCTATCACTGTTGAAAATTTAATCATTTAAGAATTGCCAACTTCATAAATTATTGATCATGTAGAACATCTACATACCATATGGTACATAGAGCCTACCACTGGCACTTGAATGTTACAGAGAGCAGAAAAAAGCAGTGATAGTAAACAAGAATGTTTTCTAATTGACCCTGCACAAAAACGTATTTTTGGGGAATTTCCTTTGTTCCACAGCACTATTCCTGTACTCGGCTTATTGTATTTGCTGTCTCTGAACATTCTATAAAACAGAGAGGGAACGAACTTCAAAAAAAAAAAAAAAAATTCACAGTAAGGTATTATGTAAAGACCAGTTATGGAAGTGTCGTGGTTTAACCCCAGCCAG
>NW_009230185.1:0-629 GCF_000690835.1 Fulmarus glacialis
TCTCAACCCACGAATCTTACTTCCCCCCCACACCCTGCCCCAATTCTCTCCCCCGTCCCACTGTGGGGTGGAGCGAGCGAACAGCTATGTGGTGTTTAGCTGCCTGCCAGGTTAAACCGCAACAGTCCTTTTGGCGCCCAATGTGGGGCTCGACGGGTTGAGATAACAACAAATCTGACCAGAGCAGGTTATAACAAATTTGTTATAAACATTCATTATATTAGTTTAATAGTCACTGGTCACAATGTTGATTTATTTGCTGTCAAAGTTGTCGTGCTTGTTCTCAGAGTTGTGTCATGTAACACCTTACTTGCAGTGTATGTTCCCTGTTGTGCTGTTTATCACTGCTGGGAGCTGGGTCAAGGTTATCATTTTGCTGTGCTTTGTAGCACTAGCTTATGATATGATCAAATGGCTGATCGTGAGACTAATCTGGTATTTGTACTCGCATTGCCGTCATCTCCGTACTTTGGGAGCCACCTCTCGGAAACTGTTAATAATTACACTTTTTACCTTTTCTCCTCGGAGAGTCAGTTTACGGGGGAGACACCTTCCTTCACCTTCCCTTTCTTCTCCAGGCTAGTTACAATAGCTCTTGAGAATTTTGAATATCCTTGGGATGTTCAAAC
>NW_009230185.1:867-1479 GCF_000690835.1 Fulmarus glacialis
TGCTGTCCCCCTGGCAACTCCAGAGGGTCACAAATCACTGCAACGTGCTGGGGCCTGGCCCATGCCTACCGAGCCCTGTCCAACACTATTCAGTACCCTCAAAGGGAAGAGAAGGTCTCTGGATCGGTCGACAAAATGACAGGCACTGCAGCTGCTCCATCCCCCGGGACAGGCACTGCAGCTGAACCAGAGAACCAGCCTGTGCCGGTATCAGTTGCTCTTATACACAGGAAGGAAGTCTTGGAAGCAAAAGTCAGCTTGTTTAGTAAGGGATGATTAAAAAGCAGGGCCATCACAAGAAGAGAAGAACTCATAAACGAGACAGTAACCACCCAATCTCTATCCCTGAGTGAGCTGCGAGATATGCAAAAAGATTTCAGTCGTCGTCTAGGCGAGCCTGTTGTCACCTGGCTGCTCCGATGCTGGGATAAGGGGGCCAGTAGGCTGGAATTAGAGGATAAGGAAGCCAAGGAGCTAGGATCCCTTTCTAGGGAAGGGGGCATTGATAAAGCGATTGGAAAAGGGGCGCAAGCCCTCAGCCTCTGGAGGTGACTCCTGTCAGGTGTGAAGGAAAGGTGTCCCTTCAAGGAAGATGTTACATGGCACCCAGGC
>NW_009230185.1:1853-2439 GCF_000690835.1 Fulmarus glacialis
GGGGCACACGCCACAGGGCACCCTTTGGTTTTCCCTGTGTGACCACAGAGAGGACATGAGCTAGTAGGATGGAAAACCTACCTCGACCCTATAGGCACGGGTACGTGAGTTGCAAGGAAAAACAATCGCACAAGGGAGTTCTCCCAGGAAAATTGGTGCTCCAGTTCCCAGAAAAAACCTGTCTCATGATGGTCCAGTTTCCAGTGAATAGTTCCCCAGAGAGAGTAGAAGGGCTGATCTTACTTCTGATTGTAATGAAGGAATTTTTGATTCGTATTTACAAGAAGTGAGTAGTGAATACTATGACCAGAACTAGAGGGGCCCTGCCTCCATCCAGGTGGAGGAAAGGGACAATTGGGTTTACTGGACTGTGTGGATTCGATGGCCTGGCACCTCAGATCCACAGGAGTGTAAGGCTCTAGTAGACACCGGTGCACAGTGTACCCTGATGCCACCAAGTTATAAAGGGGCAGAACCCATCTGTATTTCTGGTGTGACAGGGGGATCCCAAGAGTTAACTGTATTGGAGGCCGAAGTGAGCCTAACTGGGAATGAGTGGCAGAAGCACCCCATTGTGACTGGCCCA
>NW_009230186.1:0-38640 GCF_000690835.1 Fulmarus glacialis
ATAAAAAAATATATAAAAGAACACTAATAATAAAGAGAAATCAGTTGCAGGTCGTACCCCCTTTTCTTACAGCACATCTACGCTACCAGCAACGTGCCTTCAACAGACACCTCTCACGCCGATTTAAACCACCTAGCTGAGGTGCCACGAGGTACGCAACTGCAGTAGTACAGGGCTCGCCACACGCTAACCACCCAGGTTCACAGCCTGCTCAGGCGTGGCATTAGCAGAAGCCAGTATGGCTCTATCCTCACCACGTATCAGGCCAGCAGTTATGGACCCCCTTTTCCATTTACTCTCCGAGTTTTTGTTTCTGCAGCCTGTTCTTCAGAATGACTTTTTTCTGCCCCAAAGTGAGCTGCAGAGCCACATGAACACAAAGATACCCTAAGATAGAAGACAGAAAACTTGCACGACCGACATAAGGTGCAAGTTCAATTCAAAGAGTAAAGACAATGCTTTCAAAAGCAGAAGTTCATCTACTTCTCCAGTCCCGTTCAAGCAAAGAATTTCTACTGCTACCAAGTAGGGAAGACATTTTTTCCACATAAGAGAATGATTTCCAGCCCCTTTTAAACTCTGACACCAATGCCAGACTTATTTATTTTGCAGGCAGGTTTAGGAAGAAAGCAATTGTCACCATCAGCATTTGAATCCATTCTAATAGAAGTTTGTGAGATGTGCTCCCCTCCAAAGCATGGCTGAATTTCTCAGCTACCTCACGGCTAGAACTGACAGACAAGACTGTATAGACAATCCTGTGTTAGGTAAAACACAATTTACCCAAATGACCCCCCCCAAAGGTTATATCCCTGTGCTACATGTACAATGTAAGATAATTTCCTGGCTCAGGCACTATTTCTGGTGCCCATATGTTGCGTACTGACCACCCACACCGAGGAGATACCTGCTTGCATGTGTAATTCACGACATACACGCTACATCAGTAACAGTTAACATGTACTAAGTGCATAAATGCTTAACAAAGAAAAATACTGCTCTGTGCCCAAAGGGAGACAGACACTTTGAAAGCAGATATGTTCCCCTGAAAGACAAAGCATGTTACAGTAAATATCCATTCCTATTAACTATGAATGCTATCGTTTATGTCTACATAAGAATTTAGATAACTTATGTGCAAATTTATATTTTCTTTTAAAGATACGAAATGCCATTGTCTTTCATCAATAGGTCTTGAATAAAAACTACTGATGATTTGGACCGCAACATCTTGCCTCTCAGTATGCACAAAGAGGAAAAAGTACTTCTAGACAAGGAATTTAGCAACCCCTGACTACATGGTGCACCCACACGTCAAGCTCCTCAGCCAGCCACAGACACCACAGGATACACAGCCCTTGGCTTCCCCACAAAAAATCTCTGGGGAACAAGAACTGCAAAGCTTTTATAAAAGCAAGGCAAAGCCATGCAACTGTGAGACAGTAGATGTCTTTGGCAAGTGTCCAGCATGATTTTCCCCAGGCTTTTGTTGTCTTACAGTCTACAAACTTTCGTTCTTGCCATCTGTGCATCCAACAGCCACCAAGAGCCTTGAAGGACTTCAGGTGACCAGCATGAGGCAGTACGAGCTGCTACATCTTTAGGGATAACCCTGGAATTCAGTTTCTATTTTGATCAGCACACCAATAAACGCTCAGTCTTACACTGACCACCGCGACAAGTGCTCTAGCTGTACTTGGACTCCAGCAAAACCCCAAATTCAGCATGTTAGGAACTTCATCGGCTCTTCTAGTTGCTTTCCTTAATCGGCCATCACCGACTGGAGCCCATTCAAACCAAGCTTTCATTCATGACTCAGCTGCCATCAGCTACTAGAGAAAGCAACAAACCTTCACTGACTTGGTCAAACAAGGTAATTGCCAGAACCCGGTAACTTTATCATTGGAGATATTGTCACCAATTCCCTCAGGGGCCCCATAAACTTAAATCCCCTTCAGTTAAGGACCAGCAGATTTCCACGTGATGCTAACCTCAGAGAGAAGCGTCTTGGGAACGCGTGTCAATCACAAGCCACTCTCTCCTCCCATCTCTAGGCAAGCCAACACCACAAGGCACAGAGAATTGGTCAATAACAGCAAAGGTACTTCTTGCCCCAAACGCCCATAAAATTACAGAGAGAAGAAAGGGAAGTTATCCAAAGGGAGGAAGGTGTAGCAAATTTTTTCATTATATTTTTGTATTTCAAGTTTACGGCGGTGAAATGGAGAGCTTATGCAATTCATTTGGATGTAGGGCCTGCATCTGTCCCAGAGACAAGAGCTGCGTTCAGCAGTACCGTGTGAGATCAGGTACTTGCAATATCACTTCAAAGGAATTCTTGACAAATGTTTTGTCAACATCTCTGAACACAATACTTGAAATGAACCTGCTGTAGAAACGATATATAAACAAACAAACCTGGTAGGGTGAAAAACTAATCTTAACACTTAAAAAATAATTAAATGAGGCAAGGATTTGTACCGAACATTGAAATTAATCTACTTTTCAGCTGAATTTTACATGCAATTTTTACAAATTTGCAGTTTTCAAAAGCCTGCAAAGCTTGACTTACAGGATACAGTAAAAAAGAAAGCCTGGATTCATCAGTGGAAGCTGAGCATTTGATACACATTTTAGTTTTTTGGTTTTGTTTGGGGTTTTTTCTTTTTTTTTTTTCTTTTTTTTTTTTTTAAACTCGAGGATAGTTCACCAACTGTGTAATAGTTCCTCCCAAGGTAATTTGCTATGATGCTAAAAATGGTCCCAGAATATCAGAGGCAAGATTTTATTTTATGATAAAACTAAAAAGCGTATAAATTATGGTTGGCAAAATAACCAGGGATAACACTAATTTATGTAAATATGTATGGTACAATACAAAGAAATATTCATTTTTGAGGCGCATATAATACGATTAAAAATCCCGCTGATTAAAGCAAATAGCCTTTTTAGTGCATTTTGGGTTAGACGGAGAACGTTTCCAACATGAAATAGAATTTTGCTAAATTCAATATAAATAAAAGAAAATTAAAGAATTAATTAGAAACAACAAGCTGTATTTCTGATCACAGCCAAGAATACAAATCAGATAAGATAAAAAGGAATTTTGTATCAAGTATTGTCTATCACCCACCTCATCTGCCTGTGTGATCACAACTTCGGGGATGCTGCCACTGTCATCTTTTCATCTTCGTGCTGAGCTTCCTCTGTTCCTCCATGAACCGACAGATCCGAAGAACCACAGCCTAGCACTTCACCAACGCGCTCCTCATCTTCTGGAAAGTCAACGCTGACTGAAGTCTCAGCGTCTTCTACAAAGGCTGACAGGGACTCTTTGTTAGCACCGTGCGTGCTGTCAGAGGTTACCTGAGCCTCCTCAAAGGTCTGGTGTCTCAGGATGACAAACTTTGTTCCCTGTTGAACAAAGACAAGACATAAAGGGCCTTTCAATAGGACACTGACTTCTTTAGCTTTGCCATGAACTATATTTGATACATAAGGGATCCTAAGCATGTATGATGCCGGAGGACTGTAACATTTCAAAGCTTGTACAGTATCTTTCTCAGGGAAAGGATCCTGCAAAACAAAATTATTACAGCAACATTCATCTATTTCCACAGATAAATCCTTTACGCAAAGAAAAAAAAAAAGAAACCTGCACACACTCTGTATCAAATAAACAAGCAAGTCTCAGCAAGAGGAAGAATTTTTTGAACGCGCTCACTACTACCACAAGACTCGGACTATGCTCCCCAGTGGGAGTTACTGCAGGGTTTTCTCCCCCCTCCGCAACACCTGGTGCGGGCTGCTGCTCCCAGAGCGAGCCGTACAGCTCGGCAACCCGTCAGGGAGCGGAGCTCGGCTCTCTAGGAGGGATGTCAGAGCGGTATTGGCACTACAGTTAAACTCATCTTATTAGCACTGTGTTTGTATACAAAATACAACGCGCTACACGTCCAAGTAATTCACGCTCAGGGCAGTGTTATTAAACTCCTTCCTTTCCCACATATTTGATGTTTCTTCTCCCACCAAATTCCAAGTTTCAGCATTGGGAGGATTCTCATCTAAAGCATGCAGCGTACATCTCCTCTGCAGTCTGCAAACACTTATTGCTGGACGTGTGAGAAAATACAACCCTTTTTTTTAAATGCAACCCACAGATGTATGCTATGCAACCCTGTTATCCAACATCTGATTATAAAGAGAAATTATTTCATTACAATTATTACTCTAATTATTTCTACTTATGGCCTTTCAATAAAATAACTTGACATCACTGTTGGTTTTGGTTTTTTTGATTCCCTCCCCCCCCCAAAAAAAAATTGGCAGAGTATGACTTTCCGAATGACACAGGACATAATTTACTACAAAAGGGAAATGTTCTGTGACTAAAATGACTAATGTTGATTTCCGTGCAAAGCACGGTCTCAAGGATTTACAGAAGAGACAAGAATGACCACATATAAGTCTAGAGTTTCACTTAATAAATCTGTGTAGCAAATTTACACTAGTCAGTTATGTCCCCCAGTAAAGCCGCGATGATCAGTGTTCACTCACAGAGACCAAAATTGACATCTGGGAAAAGTTCAGAGCTTTGGGAACACCAGAACAACCTCGAATACACACAAAACTCATCCTAAGGGAGTGTCACCACAATACGACGAGTGAGTTCCCCTTTCATGACGGCAAGTTAGCAAGGTGGTGTATTCACTCTTTTACAGGCGCTGCCCAGCATCACGGCTACTGGTCAGAAAGCAGCCGCATTGATTAAAATCTGAACACCGGGCAGTGTTGGTCTGCTACATATTTTCATGGTACAACTTGCAATTACCTCATATCTTGACCCACAAGATGAGCATAAACTCAGATTAGATCCACCCAGTGTTTCCTCAGGATGCTGCAGGTGCCCAAACACTTCCAACATGTTCAGAAAAGCAACACACAAATTGCAGGACCAGCTCAACTTCTCAGAAACAGGCCCACAGAAATTGTTTCTGCAACCCACCACCACAGAGCGAGGTCTCCCTGGACGGTGATGTGCAGTAGTAATGTTGTAGCTGTGACAGAGTAAGGCTACGAGTAAATAAGAACTTGTAGGAAGAAGTATGGTCTTTTACTAATTAACTGAGGTAGCAAGCTCTGAATTGGCAAGCTCCTGGTCACAGAAGTCCTCCTCCAGCTCTGGATCCAAAACGTCAAGCTGAAGATAGCGAGGAACGACTGCTCTGAAGGAAAAGCTTCCTGAGGAATCGAGGACGAACTACTGCTGGGTTGCTACCAAAAGGTTTCCATCTTTCATTCACTCTCAAGTAAAAAAAAAAAAAAAAAAAAAAGAAATCAATGAAGCAGGAACATTTAAGAAAATTTCAGAGCAGAGAAAGGCTGGGGGGGGAGAAACCTCATGCCAGTTAGTCAAAAGCTCTCTCTGCTGAACACTCCCCGTGGCCTGATTAGCAGCGAAGAGCTGCCGGAGCGGAGTCCTTGGCTCCGCTGTCTCAGCCCAGGTGGCCCCGGAGCACCCTGGTGCACAGCACCTCACCACAGACCATCCCCAGCTACTCGCTCGTAGGCGATAACCAGTGCCAGCCGGAGAAAAGGCAGTGGTTTCCTCTCTAATTAGCGACAAACTACATACATCATGTTGAAAAGAGCGTGATGCCTGACAGACATTCTGCCTGCATACGGTTACAACGGGCATCTGCCCAAAACCTCCCTTCGCATGGGGGGAGAAAGGAAAATATTGATTAAAACTGTGCTACATTTGGATCCTTTATCTTTAAAGAAATGTCTCGGCCTCACCACAATCAGGCAAGAGCTACGTCTTTACATTTGACTGTAACTTTAGAACAAACTGGGGAAAGGCATCATCGTAGAGACTTTAGTGGGTAATATATTAATTTTTCAAATAGCAAAGCCCTAGACCATCTTTTTTTGTTCTAGATGCCAAAAATACTAAGCAGAATGTGCTTCTGCATATGGACTTGGTGTCATACCTAACAATCTGCAACAAACAGCATCTTATTTTTAATCATCCCAGACAGAAGTATTTTCAAACAGAAAGCACCCTTTTCTTAAAGACCTATTTAAACAGACCAGAAAATGCCTTCCTAATTACAAGTTGTTAATTCCATAGTCTGTTTTACACATAAATTTCTACCGAAAAGCATCACAGAAGCCTGCATTGGGCATCTTTGATACGTGGAGCAGTTTTAACTAAATTCCAGGCTTGTGTAAATGTATTATTTACACCGATTCCAATCATGTAATCTGTTTCGATGGGCGACTTCACTGTTAAATACTAGCAAATCGTATGCCCTTACATCTCCACGAACGATCCCATTTGCTGTCAGTTGTGTAATACGGGCAACTTTCTTACTAGTCAAGCGGAAAAGACGGGGGGGGGAGTCCTCCTGCGCACGCAGTGTGACACGGCACCAGAGGAGTGAGCATTAAATTGGAGTGAGAGGTTATAAGTCTGACAGAAACCTGATCTGTATTCCCTAATTATGGAGGCTCACTTCCACAAAACTGACACAAATGTTAAGCCAAATTAAATGTTGTCTAATTAACTATCATATACAAGACTTCAAAGTGGGATGTCTACATGTTATTTAGCGAAGTAACTGAAACACGAGGACTCGCGAATTATCAGTCGGCGCAGACCTGCCATCCCAGCTAACTCTTACAAGGTTAAGCCATTTCACTCCCACGCATCCCTCCTGCTAGCGCGCTGCTTGTAATATTTACAGAAAAAGGCACGGCAGTAAACAGTGTCGCTCGAAGAGGCGGGGGGAGTTGATAGGGCATGATTCGATGGCACCGATCCCCCCGATGAGCTGCCAGAAGCCATTAGGAATGGCCCGGCTGATGACTGATAAAGAGAAAAAAAAAAACCACCGATGCTGGTAATTCATGAAAAACTACACACTGCCATGACAACTACAAGTGCCGAGTGACAGCTGTCAAGGTAAATGGAGTTTGGGAATCCTTCTTTCTTAAAGGACCATCTATGCATACGTGTTATGGCAGGGGGGGTGCAGAGGGAGGAATTTAGCATGCAGGTTTTCAGAACTATTCCCTCCTGTGGGATCGAGCGTAAAAAATTATGCTGCTCTTAACTTCAATGTAATCATTCTGCATTTTGCATAGAAAAGATAGAAGAGTATTTGCTTCCTTCATTTTAGATCAGTTCCTGTGCAGCGCTAAGACCTTCACGTGGCATCAATAGGAGGAAGAGTCGGGAGGACGGGCGAGGCTGTCTCACTAGGCGACGAGGTGCTGAGGGCTCTGGCTGGAAGAGCCCCGGGGGCGGGAAGGAAGAAAGATGCAGGCAAACCGCTCTACAACGCGGTATGGGAGAGCAGCAAGAGATGCCCTTAACCTGGACTTCACTATCCGTAAGAGAGCCACCCATCCAGACTAGTCTCAGCACTAACGGATCCTCACCATAGTCTAGAGCTGGGAGGAGCTGAGCAACAGACAAAGCAACATCGCAGCGTGGGTCAGCCGGCCTTGGCACGACTGCTTTCCCACCGGAGGGGGGAAAAGCTCGGCAGCCCCTCTGCATGGGTAGCAGGGCTCAGCCAACATGGATCCGATTGATTTGAAGGGGTTTTGTTCGTATCACAGGAGGAAACAGCTGCAGCAGTCCGAGCAAATCAGCCACCATTTCCCATACAAATCACTTCTTATCCTGTCTTAGCTTCCCGAAAACATGATTTTGTTTGTTTAGAAGGAGCCACATTAAAATGCAATAGCCAAAGCACTGGAAAATTGATTTGTGAAAATTTTAGAAGATCTACATCCAGCCATGGTTTAATGGATAACACTGACCATACACAATCCAAACACACAGAGCTCTACTGTTTACATGCTCTCAGAGCATGGTAGGAAAGGCATGTCACAAAAAAAAAAAAGGAAAATTGGGCAAGGAAAGTGTGAACAAAGCCTGCTATTAACATAATTCTCCCTAATTGTTTTACAACTGTTAAATTGACAGCATAAAAGGCTCTACTATCATTACCAGCTGTAGTCTATCTCTGTCTATCCACCCTAAGCTCCCAAACACCCTAGTTACTCAAAAACAAATTGAGCTAAACATTCAAGCTGATGTCAAACAAAAATGAGGATCTTGAAAAGTTTAAGACAGATCTACCCCCAAGAACAAATACAACCTTGCAAGGACCTATCTTTTCCTGTTATCTCCAGTAACAAATCCATCCAGGCTGATCAAAGTTTGCATCGAGCATTTTCTCTAACTGCAAGACATAAAATTCCCAGGGCCTCATCCTTAACAGATTGCAGCCAGAGACAGTATTCCCACATTACTGGCTCCAAGAGGTGGTGTGTTAGGAGCTCATTCTCCATTTGCACTAACCGTCCTGTAGCCTGATGAAAACCAACAGTGCTACAGGACCCGGCTTTAAAACAAGCATTTGGTCTTGCCCACCGGCTGCTGCACCGCAGGCAGCCGCGTCTCCAGCCAGGCAGCCGCGGGGCCAAATCCTGACTCTTGCCACTGGACAGGAGGGTGGTGGCCACGTTCCACCAGTACCGCACGATTACTTCACAGAAAACAAACTACATTATATTAAATGCAACGTCAACGTTGAATGAAAGGTGGTCGAGCACAAACTATGAATAGAGGGGAGCCCACTAGCTAACTACAGAAGGCAAAGCTCGTCTCCCCTTCCCATCAAGGTTCAGAATAGCTTCAAATGCCTGTCTAAGGAAACCTGTCTGAATGGGACGCTGCCGACAGCACATGGGCAAGACTGTGGCCTGGGGAGAAGCTGAAGGGGGGTGTTCATTCTCTTATGCCCCCCAAATGGTTATTTCCCTATTGTTGGTAACACGGGGATAAAGAAGAAGTGATGCAGGTCTGGGCATTTTTATATGCTGCTGCAGCTTTCCATTTCTCAACACGTCATGCTTACCAAAAATAAATAAATAAGTTAAAGCCACTTTTGCTTTTAAATAGATATTTTAAAAACCAATGTCCGACTGTGCGGAGTGGAGCGAGACAGGAATAAGGAGAAGACATCTATTCGGGGAAGAGAAAAACCAATGGAGAAATGGACAGCACAAACACAAAAAAGAGAGATCCATTTTTTGAGCCAGGCTGTACTTTGCCTCCGCTCTCACAGCCCTGAGACTTCCAAGATCAACACAAACACGCAAGCTTTTTACACCTGAGTATCAGCGTACATGACTTGACTTGTCAAACAAAAGAAACACTAAAAAAATAAAAGCGTTTTCTCAAGGGAATCAAACACACCCTGCTTCCCCTTCCACCGCAGCCCTCTGCTCAACTTCAGGGCCTTGCCGTAGGGACCTCTCCCTCCCCCTTCCCACACATACCTCCTCCTTCCCACCCCCACCCGGACCCGCAGCCCTCTGCCCACCCCTCCCCACACCGTCCCACAGCTGACAGCCCGTCCCGGGCACGTACACCCACGCCTCCTTCCCCTAACACAAGCGGGTCTAAAAATCTTCCTCTGCTGTGCGTTTGCCAACCGTGCCAACCACTTAAACCCTGTTAAGGCAGGGACAGCAAACAGACTCGCCCGTTGTTCTCCTCCCCGTGCTTGAGATCCTACATCTACATTGCATTGGAATTACTCAGGAGAATGACAAATAACGCACAACTAACAATAGCATAATCCCACATCCAAAGTGCTTTGGAGAGCAGACCACTGACAACTCTCAAAATCCCTCTGGAGCCGTCAAATACCTCTCGTGTTATGACTGAAAACATTGTTTGCAGCCCAACGGGCAACTTACTGACATTTGGGGTTCCCCGGCTGCTCTTTCTTTTCCTCCACCAGAAATTTTTATCCAGGCAGAGTTTCTGGGCTTTGTGGCTTTCTCCAGAGTCCCCAGATACCCGGCAGCCTGGTCAGGACCCAAATCGGATCAATCGGGTTCGGATCAACTCTCCCGTAGTGCCCAGGGCTTTCTGGAAATGCTCTGCTCACTGCTAATGTTTCTTGATAAAACAAGTAGGTATTTTTCCATTTAGCGTGTTACAAACAAATACGGCAACCCACTGCCGAGCTGCAGGTTACACTTGGGAACGCTGAGAACAGTATTTTTTGAATGGAGGTCCCCAAAAAAGGTCCATTCTCCTTTTGTAGCTAGTATCTTCTGAATGATCTCCCAGTTTAAAATATCCTTTCTATTTGGATTAGAGATTCAACACAAAATTAGTAACAAGGTATTGGGGGGATATTGGATAACAACTTAAGTTGTGGTACAAGAAACCATGAGAGAAGAAAAGCAGGTCTCCTGATCATTCAAAAACGAGTTTTAAAAAAAAAAACTTTAGAAATACATAGCTGGAATTTTCTTTTTACCAATGAGCACTAAAGAGGGGAAGCTGAACAATTCCATGCAGTCTACTATTTCATAAAGACACAATCTACTGAAATGCTGAAACAAATCTGCCAACTTAAAATTTGCGCAGACAATACCGTATACATATGCTTGTGAATATCTAACAAGCATAGCATAGCATGTACAACACAAGTCCGTTAATATCTGTACTATTAAGAAAAAAAAAGGATGTTTGAAAGCCTTCCTGCAGTGAAAAACTGCTAAGGTCACCAGCCACCAGTATTCACCCTATAGGAGACAGAGGGGAAACACTGCAGCCAACAACCAGCCATCCTCGTGCCAGTACCCAGCGGCCAAAATACTCCCTTCTTTTAAAGCAAGACTCAGATAAAGGGTGTCACTTTTTATCTGGTTCTTCATAGCGTCATTGTCTTAGATTTTACGTCAACAGGGCGACGCTGCAGTGAGATGTCCACATCCATGGGATCGCATTACAAAGGAAGCCCAAGGCCAAGTTTAAGGAAGGCTGTGCAGTGATCTCCTGTAAAAACATCCTTCTCGGCTTCAGCAGTTCTGCCAGTAGAGTTTTGCACCCTGAGAACATATTTTCCTACTGGCCATGTAATCACCCCCCTTTTGACCTCCTCCCTTTCTCCCCTAATCTAAGCTTTCTCCGTATTGTTCTGTGTAATTTTTCCTCCTCTGAATGCTACAAACACAACAGCCTCAGATTATCCTATTTTTCAGGACACAGACTTAATTTTTTCTTTAATTTTAGAGAAACATATCTCAATGTTTAGAAATTAGTATTTTCAATTTATAGATAGCATTTCAGTTTTCCTTGGCTTGAACTCAGAATTTCTGTAGAGAATAACCTGCTAATCCATGCATTTTTCTTTCTTGCACAAATAATGTGCACCCAAAAAAGGATTTAACAGCAATTTCAGCCACCCAAAGTAGTTTGTAACATTTCTATTACAAACTTATTTCAACCTACAATTACCAAATAACTTAATTATCATAATTATATATGAAGCTTTACTGTAAATTAAGATTAAACTAGGTTGCTGAAATAAATGCTAATATATTTAATTGTGGGATGAATTTTCTTGGCTTCATTGCTATTCCTCAACAGCAAGTCTTCCAAATAAGCATGACTGAACAATGTCTTTACGTAGAGTTACCCAACCTCATCGTACAAGAAACAAAAGCAATTTAGCATTTCAGCAGAGGGCACATTTTCCCTGTGTACCTTGACTTCCAGTGAGTAGCTCCTGATTTCCATGGGAAGCTAAAGGTTCTTCATTTTTACTTTCAAAGTTTAAAATTAGCCTGATAATGCTTGAAACCTATTCTTTTCCAACACATTACTGGTAGACATGAGGAGACCCTCCTAGAAGCATGGATTGAAGCAGAGAGGTTGGAAGAGGGCAGGTCTGTCATACTTTGTGTTGCTGAAGATAAGAAGTTGCAGCCCTAACAATGCAAAAGGCAACAAGAGACAGTTATCAAACCTACTTCTACCTCCACTCTGTCTTCTCCAAATTTGCAGCAGACTGCCTGTTCCAGTATTTATCTTTCTTGAGCTGAAGCTGAACTCTAATCGAAATTAATAAAGGATATTACAATGTACATGGGAAGAGAGAACTATCAAACTGCTTGCCCCTCATAACCTGGCTCAACGTTTGCGCCCAGATCTCTGCCACTGCGGTAACACTCCGTATTAGCCAGTGCCTGACCTATGCTGTTAGCTTATTTAGTGTATGTTAAAGGTAGGTATGGTAAATTTGATTTGCAAACCGCCACGTCTCATTTACGTGATGAAGCCATTGCAATAAAATACTTCTGACATATTACAGTGGCCTATGACATGATACCAATGGAAAATGACATGCCCCACCATGCTGAATATGGTAACATTTATCTGAATAACTAATATTTCCTAACAATTCTATATTTAGCCAGAAAACATAAGAAGATAAAAAGTGGATTGAAAAAAAATACCTCTTTTCTCAGCATCTTCCTCAGCTCCCTTCAAAATCAGCACAGGGCTCAGCAGACGGGGTCAAGATACTTTCAGAAGGCATACAAGAATCTTTTATGTATCTTTTTAAAGTAAACATACAGGCACAATTCGTCATAAAATAGAAACATTTCAATATTTATTTTCAATATTCTTCAGGAATTTCTTTTCTGCAAGTCCTGGGATAGCACAGAGGAGATTTAGGTCCATGATAAAAATGAACTTGTCAGCCACAGTCTTTACCTCAGCTCTGGGGAGTCAAGTCCCAGGCCTCAGTAGTTGTACATGAATCAACATTAAGAGTTCACGGACATGCAGCAGTTTCCTCTAAAAGACCTCAGAATACTTTATAAGCACTAATGAATTAAGTGTCCAGCACTTCTGTGAGATAGGGAAACACTATCCTTCTTTTATGGACTGGAACTCTGGGCAGAAAGAGGTTAAGTGATTTGTACAGGGTCACCAAATAAATCTGCGTAAGGTAGAGCAAACCTCATGTATTCTGTCTGCAAGTCACGAGCTTTGGTGCGAGACCATTCCTCATCTCCAGCTCGGTCACGCGAGGGCTGATGCTAGAGTCACCACGTGTTTGAGACGCAGAACCTCTCACGCACACAATCCCCATCTCCCCCTAATTACTCAGATTTTAGAAATATTCATGGTTTTACATACTTCCTTCCATGACGAAGTTTTACTAGCCTTAGAATTTGCAGAAAGGTCAAAGTAATTATGTGTAAATGTGTCATACATGTTATAACACCCTACAGAAACCACTCAGGACTCTCGAAGACCAAACTGACAAGGTCTCTGTAGGAAACCAGAGAAAGCTCCATCAGAACCACTATAACCCGGTTGTCATTTGCAAACATGTCCCTTGGAGACGCGCATGTTTGCAGACCGCTTAGCGGATCCTGAGAAAGCAGCAAACCCCAATTCTGAAAAATATTTTGTTTTTCTCGCCAGCTCCAGTAATGAGATTAAAGAAAATTTTAAATTGAATACCCAGGGCAAGAAACCAACTTCCTGATACTCCGATGTATTAAGCAACGTAATCTCCCAGAGGAAGCGGTAGAGCCCAGATTGCTCACAGCGTTTAAAACCAGACAGGACCAAACAATTAGTTCCCTTGTCCTAACTGAGACAGACAATTTCTCACCTGCAAACGGGCATTTTTCCAGCAGACAAGCTCAGTCTTTAACAAGATAGGATTTTTTTCCCCTTTGTGCACTTACGAACATGACAAGGCAGGCACCGCCAGTGGAAGGAGTTTGGACTGCCAACAAGGATCCTATCCTTCCCCAGCGCACGCACTCCAGCACTTACCACGAGCAGAGAGGTTCACACACCGGGAGGTGGGACACACTTGTCGACAACAAAATTGATTAGAGAAGCAAAGGAAATCCACATAACCTTAAGTGAAAAAGCTCATCCGTTAGGTGCCTTTGTGATTATGTGCATCCAGTCAAGAGAGATTATTTTAAACTATTTTTATTTACTATCTTGCCATATTTAATTGAAAACATTTTCATTCGTTCCATTTTGTTAAACCATCCATTACCCAGGAAAGGCCAGTTTAGACTTACATTTCAGTTTGAAGGCACAGAAGAAATCTACTTGTGATATGCTAGAGCAAGCAAACCAGAAGAAAAAGTGACAAAAATCAGAAGGGAAAAAACCCGCCACTACTGCTTATCCTCGCTCCTGGCAAGCCCAATATATTTAAAACACATGCAGAAATTCAGAACTACTTACGAAGTGGACTTGAGCTGATGCTGGTGAATATCAAATGAACTATGAATGGTTTTGCAGTATGTAAAAGACATACTGGGAGACTGCTACGATCTGCCAGACAAAACCAGCCGTAGTAAACTGATCCCGAGAATCTCAGGGACCCAGCTGCAGCACTAAACCCCACCGAGCGGTGTGGGTCCTGTTACACCCGGCTAAAAGTTTGCGGCTTCAGATGTTTGGTCTTGCAAAAGATTTTAGAAACCTGAAAGAATTTCTCAGATGCTTTTTCCAACAAATGTTTTAGCTGGCAAGGAAAAGAAGGGAAAGCAATCTACGTGATGCTACTTTGGTTGGGTGGGTTTTTTTAAAACGTAACAATGGTCACTGTGCATTATTTACCATGACCTTTTCATCATAAAGTTTTGTCACACCAATTGTTCTTAAGCCACAAGGACACTTGCACCAAAGCAAATCTTTGCTGGGGAAACGTGCATCGCCTGCGCTCCCACACACATGCTCCTGCAAAGGTAATTCTTGTTTGGGGACTGTAAGGAGAGGAAACTGCGCAAGACCGACTGTGTGACTTACAACAATGGGAATTTTCTACCATGATCTTGTACATTCTGCTGGTCACATTCCACAGATTACCTAGTCAATCATTATTTTACCTAAAAAAAAAGTTCACTGTTAGATGGCAAAAATGTTCAGAAACAAAATCTGAGAACTGCAGAGCATCCTGCGCTGTTGGTGTCCAACCCAACTGGAATGTCCCCCAGTGCACTGCCAGAAAACACCACCTTTTCTTCTGTGTGAACAACACTGGGTATATAAGGCCAAAGAAAACATGGGACCAAAACCCATGACTACAAATAACATCAGCCAGAAAAAGGCAACCCTCTCATTTGGCAACACAGGTTGTAAATAGGTCCTTTGCATGCAGGCCGTCTAAAACAGTGGCATTAGAGACGCCCAAGTGCAGCAAATAAATGAAAACAGAGCTGGCCATGCTGTTGAAGGAGGTCATCTGATTGCAGATGTAAAATTGAGGCTGTAAATCAAATTTGGCAAAAGCCAAAATGGGAGGCAAACCCATAATTTTTTACATCCTTTATTCACAAGCTATTGAGCTATGAAGTGGGAAGGGCGGCTTCTTTCTATGCGTTTCCAGTACTGTGCAGACCGAGGGCACTGCGCACGTGGGTATTTTCAAATACCTCAGATAAACAGACCCCGACCGCATCCTCCCGCCTCTCAGCTTCAGAGGGGCCTCGAACTGCAGCCGAACTGAAGTCAGGGTGCCCAGCTGGAGTAGCGGTGAGCTGCTCAGAGCTGAACACTTCGCTGGATGATCAGCCCAACAAATGGTCTTATTGTCTCCTCTCCCCTGCGGGCACCTAAACCACTGCCAAATCCAGCAGACGGGGCTCTGAAATTCCTCCACGTAATCGCGCGTCTCCCTGCTGACAGGCTACATCCGCAGCAGTTGCACGAAGGCCAGGGGCGAGGAGGCGCAGCTCCTCCCGCGGCGCTGCCCTGCCTCAGCCAGCACCCTTCTCCCTGGTGGCACCTGCAGCATCCACCGGCTGCTCCTGAGGCACGGCCTCCTGCAGCAGCAGGGCGGCAAACACAAACGCAGCCCAGCTGGAGGTATTTCGTCCCGGCCTCCTACTTCAGCCTGTTCTCTTTCAGAGAGCCCAGCACGCCTGTACCCAGCTGCAGGAGGAGCCAGGCTCACTCTGCCACAGAGCTCACCGTAGGGTTTACACCACAAACACCTATCCACCAAGCTGTGGCTTAAAAAACACAACTCCTTCCTTTCCCCCCAACCCCAAAACCAAACCAATATCAGAAAGTGATTCTGCATGGCTTCAGCAGGTAACCCAGAGGCAAAAGCCCAGCCAAGCCCTCCTTTCAGTTCGCTGAGACTTCATCCATTTAATTTTCTTAATTCAGGCTGGTTGCACAATTTCAGCTATTTCAAAGTTCAGCAACGTTTCTGTCCTTCAAGCATACTAAGTTGCTTTGCTATAATGTGTCTGATGGGTCAAACCCCTACTAAATCATGCTCATCGTAAAGCAATACTACCGTCACATAAATTTAAGCCTTTTAGCGCAGGCCTTTCATCAACTCATAATGCTGTCCGTGCAGCGAAATCTAGACACTTTGGAAAGCCTAATTGTAAGTTCAGGCTATGAAACGCTCATTTTTCTCTTAAAAACCTCTTTTTATCACCGTTTCTTGTTGCCCTATGGTGTATATTGATTTTGTATATTATACAGCAAGAGAGATAATTGTGTGCAAAGAGCTGTGTGTCATTTAAGAAAAAGGAAAATAAATAAGTCTATTTGGCAAAACCATGAGACGAGCTGAGTGAGTAGATGTCATTCTTCCTATAAAAATACACAGCAGTTGCAGGCTCTGCTGTAATCTAAATTGTAACAATTACAGAAGTAATTGTTAAATTACAAAAATACATCGAACTCGCAGACCTCCTGGGGACCCTGTGCATTTGGCTAAACAATATTCCAGGATTCGTCCATCCTCTGCGGTAAAACGAAAGGTGGGTGTCCCCTTTGTCAGTATATCATGAAAACTGGACCAGGTGGCTAATCCTCCTCAGGGAACTTGAACCTTGGCAAAGTATCTACCAGAGGCTGAACAGATGCTTAGGCACTCATTAACCAATTCATTTCATCGTCACACACACGATGTGAGTGTAACATTAAGAGCCTCACAACCCTGCTTCCACCCCCACAGCCGAGACCGAAAACCTGCCCCTCGCTTGTTCAATATGGCCCAGGCTGGTAATGCAACTTTAACTTTTCTGACTGTCTGGAAACACGCAGATCAGCAACACAACACAGCAGGAACCCAATTTCAGAACTTTCTGAGCAGTTGGATGCAAGTTTTTGAATGTATTTTTGTAAAGCAGTAGCAGTAGGAAAGCCCTCCCTCCACGCGTCCTGCAAGCATAGTTAGATGCGCTGGCATCCCTATTACGCTGGCAGGCTCATTGCTGCAGGCAGGATGCCCGGCAGCAGCTGCAGAATCGGGCCCTAAAGACTGCAAATAGCTTGAGGATGACTTGAAACTTCACATTACCCTTCAATGGCAGGGTGGCTCCAATAACATTAATGACTACCTGAGGATGGGGTTGGGGGGGGGCGGGGGGAAAAGGAAACCACACAACAAAAGCCCGAGGAGATATTCAGAGGAGATCTAAAATACTGCAGGGGTGCGCATGTGTATAAAATATAATTTCAATAATATAAATACAACAGGAGATACAGGCAGCCAGTCACAAAGAGCAAAGCTGATGTTTTCATGGCATAGTTTTAGGAGTTTAAGCCATTAAGAAAATAATAGGCAATATCTAAACGGGACAAAGGAAAGAAAGTAACCCTACCTCAACTAGCAGTTGAAAACAGAAAAATAGAAAACCTCTCTTGTCAAGCTGCTTCCCTTTCATGCTAGGCAATAATTGAAAGAAGAGAGTCAGTGACAGCAGCAAAAAGAAGGAAGAGACTCCTGTACACAACCATACTTTGCTTTCAGCTCATTTGCTTTCTCTTAGCATAGCATCAAGAGAGAACTGCTCCATTCCCCATGGAGCCGAAGGGAACTGTATCACTGGAATGCCATTCGGTACCACGCCTTGGTAAAACCAACATGCCACTGGGGAGTCATTCAAGCAGGGCTGCAGGAAAACTTCCAGCAGTGCTCAGATATTTTTCAGTGTAAGTCCCATTTTTCACAGTAGGCTCACACTTGTTTAAACAACAGACACATCCATCGGTACAACGCTGTGATGTTTGGTTTGGTCAGTTAGGAACCTCAGAAATCTTGGCTATGGCCGATACCACACATTCACCTCTGGGATGCACATCTACTTTAAAAAGGGGAAGCAGTGTTGGTCCAAGTTCATATTGAAAAACATATGTTGAATATTTTTATCTGCTTTTATTTTCTGACAAAAATTATCTTAATTGGTGAAATCTAATGAAGCGTGCTAAAACTGAATCCTGCCTTAGGCAGCGGAGGCTGTCAGACCTGGCGAGGCTGGGCTGGCAGCAGGACCCAGGGAAAACTTTTGTTTCTTTCACCTTCTTCCTACCAGCCAGAGAGCGCGTAGCACGCTGCCGTACTCACCAGGCAGCAGCCGAGGTTATGGAGAGCCTTAGAAGCAACTTCGAATGTCCTTTGGCTAGAACTAACCTTCTCTAAAGTTTCTATTTTTTAGTCTATGTTTTAAGGTAGAGGTTGGTGATGGAGTAGCTCGTGACATGCTTCCGAAGAGATGATGCTTGTGGATTTTGGAGCAGAAAAGGGCATTTTATCCTCAACTTAAAGGATAAGAAACCAGCAAGGGTCAGAGACTGCCTTTGTGTGTTTTACAGCACTAGGCACAGTGGGTACAGAGATTGGAAGAAGAGATGCCAAAGAACAAAAATAAAGCAGAGGGGAAAAAACTCCTTTATAGCTGTCAATCTGCAGGCAACTAAAGCCCGCAGCCCCCCTCCTTCCCCCATCCTCAGAGAGAGACCGACTGCTGCAGGACTTACAGGAATTGATCCTGGCAATGACAGACAAGATCCAAGCCTCAAAAACCTTAGGAGAGAACAGCTTTGTAGAAACGGACTTAGGACTTAAAAAAAAAAAAAACAAACAAAAAACCGAAACAACTTGTCCCAGGCCAGAATAGAGACTTCTCAGATCCCAGATCACTGACACGATAGTCAGCAATGACGCTACTATCATGTCAGTGCAGCTGCTTGCTCATCCACACCAGAGGCTTGCAGCAGCTTTTAGATGCAAGGACAAAAAGCCCAGTCCAGGTGCGACCACCAGCAAGAATTCCCATGCCATCTACTTGCATCAAAGGAAAAGGGATGGGGGGAAACGCCACAATTTTATTTATGAAAGTAAGAGCTGATGAGAATTCTTTACACCCAGCAGTAATTCACGGTTACATCAAACCCTTGAGTACCCCAGTTCTGTGCATTGCATGCGAATTACAGAGCACAAGGGGTTTTTAATTGCAAGTCTCTGGTAAGCACAGAAAAGCTGAGAGAGCTGAAGCAAGCTGGGCACTGGGATGCAAGCACCCGGGGAACCTCAGAGACGCCCCACAAGGCTTCGGTGTGCACGAGGGGTGCTCCTTCCCACACTTAGAGCCCAAATTCATAAACCTGTAGAGAAAAGCTAATTTTATCAGGAGCTCTACCTGCTCAGGAAACACACAAAACTGAAGCTCCTGGCACCACTTCTGTGCCCTGGCAGGTCACCAACAAGAGAAAGGTGTTTGTTCGTAACCCTGACCTTGTTCATAACCATTTTGCACTTACCTGAACGACTCCCACAGGTTTTGGTGACTGCAGCCGGGTACCCACCAGGTCACCTCTGCTCCCGGTTACGCAGCTCCATCGGCGGCTGCTCGTCACTTCACTGAAGTTCAGCAACTTCAACTAAAACCAGACACCGAGGGGAACCTTCAGCTAACAAGTCAAAACTATTTCTGAAAGCCAGGCTGAAGAAAGAGCACCGCATTTTTAAAACAACCAAAGGAAGCCCTTTCCTTGCAAGCTTCCCCCACAGCAGGCAGAGGAGCAGGAGCCCAAGCTGTGCTGGCAGGTGCCATTTTATACCCCCATGGTGTGGGGCAGGTGCCATTGGTGCTAAGTGTGTGCAGCTGGGAGGCTCAGGGGCCGGGCAGGGCTGATGGCAGGAGCTCCAGCACCTGGGCTGGGGCAGCTTCACCCCTGCCCCGGCTCAGCCCACGGGCCACTCCATTGCCCAGGATTTGTTCCATAATTATTATTTGAAACATCTCAGGACAAAGACCCTTTTAAATTTCAGAACCAGAGGTATCTTACAGGCTTTGACACTGTTTGCCAAGTTTTGGTGCGAAGTAGAGTCTTTCAGAGTTAAAATAAACTTTCTCTGCAGAGTGACATGCAGCAGAGAGTGGTTGCAAAGCAGGAGAGCAGCTGCTGGGGCATCTCTGCCTGCGCTGGATGCAGCACTGCACAGGCACGATGCCGTCCTTACCTGCTTCTGTCAAGAAACGGGCTATCCTGGTCCAGTGCTGTCTAGACAGTATGTGCTTGCTACGTGTTCAGCTCAAACACAAAATCTATCCTGCGAGCAGGTGCTAACTGGAACAAAAGTGTCTTCAAAAAACAAGTATTCCATTTCTCCTGCCTGATTGTCGTATTTCTAGAAAACAAATCAGTGCTTTAAAAAGGCAAAAGCATGCCTTGCCCAAATACAGCTTTTTTTATTCAAAAGATACACAACTGGCTTCAAGCTCTCCTCCTTCCCCTGCCATCCCAGGAAAAAAAAAAAAAAACAGGAGAGAAATGAAGTCAAATATGCTTTATTACTTATTAGCTGGTAATCTAATACCTTCTGACAAGCTGAACAGTTGTAGCAGGCGGCTGTGGAAGTTGCTACACGGCCTGTTGAGAACAAAAACAGGAATGAGAGACAGCTCTGAAAGGCAGTTTTTGAGCACAGCTCAGCCATCCTACCGTGCCCAAACCGAGTACTTTTATCCAGTTAATTTAGTGAAGGAATCCCTCCGGGTCTCCAGCCATCTACCACTACAGCTCATTAGAGCCCAATATCCGACTTTTCATGTTGTATCACTGAAAGCACTTATGCTTAAAACGTAATTAAACTTAAAATAAACAAGATCTCTTTTCCTCCCTCCGCGGCCCCGGGACCTGCCCCCCCCAGCCCCTGCCCGCGCTGACAAAGGCACGCACCTCCGCAGCATTTTTTGGGAAAACACCGCACACTTCCCCCACAGACGGCATGACATTTGCCCAACCGTTCATCCTGTGAGCAATTAGAAATCTAAATACTGGGTGTAATGCCTGGCTATTGGGATTTAAACTCGCAGATCTCTTACAAACAAGTAATGCGGTAAGACTTGCTGTCCGACGAGGTGTCTTATTGAAATATCCCAGGCTGGTTCGCTTGTCACAGCTGTCGTTTCAGCCATTTGCACTTACACTATATTGCTTTCATTACAAAAATAGAAATTTGTGTCCTAAGTGCTGTTACATTACTAATGCTAAATATTTAATTCCCTGGGGTTCTAATTATGGTTGAGCACTGGCAACACTGATTCTACTTTTTAATAACAACTGTAAAAGCAATTTGAGCATTTTTCAATTAATTAAATACATAGTGTACGAGTAACCTCTTGTCATTTTGCCCTCCAGGACCTGAGCTAATTTGTGTGGAATAAAATGTTTTGAAAATTAACTGATATACTAGTCTGATCATTGTTGTTCTATTAAATTATAGTCTGCCAAACGAGCGGTGTATAATAGTTACATACCATACTGTTTCCTTATTTATGACGGCGTGGTGGTTTTTTGAAAAAACTTCTCCAGCGCATTTCTAGAGAGCACATTGGAGAGGCCTAATTAGCAGGCAGGAGACGGTCTATGTACATGAGCATCAGCATCAGACTTACGGTGCGGCGAGTCTTCAGCGATGAAAAACAAAGCCTCTCTCCATTCTGCAGACCTCACTTTCACCTTCTTTCACAGCTGAAATCAAAAGTGTTAATTAAATGACTTTCTCCTGCATAAACTCCTATGGACTAGTTAGTAGTTTACACTTTAACACATGGGAATTGACTCGCAATATTAAAACGCACAAGTAGTTTAGAAACCAATTTTTCATCTTCAACTTGCAGAACTCAATATGAAAAGATTTGCCCGTAAGATGAGTTTGTTGGAATACATGGACGGTTAAAAATACCTAGCCTGCTCACGCACACATCCAGGCATAAAACTAACTTATACTGCTTACCTGACACGATGCTAAAATTAAAAAGCGTATTTTCCATTTATACAGTCCTAGAAGTTTAGAACACTGATACACAACAGCACCTTATGTATCCTGGTAAGGGAAACAAACCTTTTCCACATCCCACATTAAAAACAATGCAAAATCAAGTGGGAAGAATTAGCAAAAAAACTAAGATTTTGAAAATATTTTTTCCACATTTTTATTCGTACCTGATGAATAATGTTCTTTCAGCATGTATCTTAATAGCGTATTTTATTTTATAGTGTGCAATAATAGTAAGTCAAACACATTGCTTGAAAAGTGCTTAAGGTTTAAACATCCCAAAATATACAGGTGAAAGTTTGATGGTTTTAGCCAAATAATTCAACAGTAAGGGCAACGTTCTACTCTGAAATCATACAAAATATGGATGATAGCTATCAGCCAGTGCAGAGTGTACTACTATGGTTTTAACACTGACACAGCATTTCAGGAAGCAAAAATGTCGTACTAACATACACTGGTACCACAGGCTTTCACGTGAAAGTTGCCTGTGACTTACTCATTGCTATTTAGAAAGAAGATTTTGGAAAAGGCATCTCCAGCCACTGTGCTACTGTATTGAGACTTTCTCTCTTAGCAGGGTAATGGAGCTGGCAGCACTGTAAACTGGAAGCATTCACAAAAGAAGAAACAGCACATTTCCAGTACCTTGCCTGGTTCCTGCACCCTGCTCATCCTCGGGCTGCTTCCGTGCACCGCTGCCACCGCCGCTCACCGCGGGCCGCCAACCAGCTCAACCTCCGTGCACTTGGCACCGCTTGGGTTTGAAAGAGGTGGGGCTGTTTCTGGCTTTGGGGTCACTCAAAAGAAGAATCCCTCTGATATTTCCCACGACTGCCCCCTCTTTCACGAAAGTACTCTGTGCCTGTATCTGTACCGAGCATGGACACTGATACCGCTGCGCTAAGCTGTGCGCAGCTCGGAGCGCTCAGGGCTCATCGAAACCCACGGGAGCGGAGCGTATTTGGCAGAGTTCTCCACACCACAAGCCACGTAAACAAAATACATGTAAAGTGAGGTTAAAAAATGTTCTGATCTTGAAACTTGCATGTTTGTTAACTCTGCCTGAAATGCATAATTATAACTTTAAAAGAGGAATATCAAAGATGCTTTAAAGACATGAACTGTTAACAGGAAAGGCAGACTAACTGAACATGCTCAAACGGACATAAAATTGTTCCAATACACTGGAAAAGAAAGGAAAGGAAAAGAAAAAGAAGACCATATCACTAAAAATTACACTACTGGTAATTATATCTGTTCAATAGACTTTTTGAGGACATTTGTTTATAACGTGTTTGGTCACCGTCTGTTGTAATTGCAAGTCTATTTTTTCACAAATTGCAAAGCATTACGCATGCGGAACATTGCACTCATCATACTAGTTAAAATGAAACCAAGCCTCATTTTACTATTAAGTAAGATTCCTTACTTGCTACACCAAGACACTCACACACTAAGAGCTGCAATTCAAACTAAGCAGGATTGCATTTCAGTTAAAAAAAAAAAAATTTAAAAAAAAAAAAAAATCAATAAGCTGCAGATTTCTTTCGGCACCAAGCAAATTAAGATTCTCAGTCAGCATTACAACACTATTCTTTTCCAAATAAATACTAAATAGAATATACAATCGCTGTCAAATAAAAGTGCTCAGGTCTTAAGCATGTGTGTGTAGGTGTGTGTGCATACATAAAACACACACAAAACATGAAGAACACGAGCAATGTATTGCAATAATAGCTCTCTTCTTAAAGGCAGATTTATATAACAGTATAAAACTTGAAGTTATTTTTACTACTATTAAAAGCTCCCCAGTATCTCTAGGTGTCTGACTTCAATAAATCCTGGAAACATTCTGCTCGCATACTGAGTTTTAAGGAATGTGCAGCATGTGTCAACTTCAATAAAAGCAGTACAGTTCTTTAATTACCCCCTTCACCCAGCAGCTGCTTTAACAAAGTATTTTTCTGAACATGTAAAAATGTAAAATACACCCAAAACTCAGCCATCTATGTGCAATGACTACTCAGCATCTAACAATAATGGATATACTGAAGGACAAAAACGTGAGTCATGCCAAGCCCGTAATTCTCAGTGACTGACTGTAAAGCACTTATAGTCGGCATTAAGCTTTTAAAACTCTAACCCTAATCAATCGTAAACAAAGAAATAAAGACCTCATGGCTCTTTTTAAAATCTTAAATACTAGCACATAACTTTAAATAATTTTTCTGCTCTTTCTGATTCACACAGCGTTCTTCCCAGGTAAAATATGCACTTCTGCATGAAAACAGGCTAGTACATACAAGTTGAAAAATAACAACACCTATTTAAACACATGAGCTAATTATACCTGGCATTTTGGACTTCAGTGGTAACATATTGCTTGCCATAGAGCAGAAAACATCCCCGTTAGCCAAAACCAAAGGTGCACAAGATTGAGAAATCTAAGTGCAGACCACCTCTCCCCTTCTCCAAACGCTTATGCCCCCAAGTCTTTTCATGGTACAGGAGAGCCAACATCATCTCCCCAGGCTGTAGAGAACTTGGAAACGTACGACTTGCACACATTTATTTCAACCTGGGTGACAGCACAGCAACAAAAAGCCCATTAAAAAGAAAAAAGGCAGATAACCGGATGCGATCAACTTGCGACCATTTTTTTGTAATGTGCTAGTGAATGGGTGCCAGCTAACTAATCTTAGTAGAGAGCAAACCTAATTTATACACAGCAGGACGCTGTCAGATTATTTTAAACCTAATAATTACTTCTAGCAGCAAGGCAACATTACGCTTTGTAGAAGTATACACTTTGTAGAAGACATTTGCTCTGAAAAAAAAATGTTCATGTGCTGCTTGATAAATTTGGCAGGGGGGGAGGACGGATGAACGAAAGAAACCCATCTAAGGCCAATGAAACGTAACACTCTGCAGAACCAAGCAGTCAGGTGAAAGAGGATCTTTGAAAAAAGCACAGTGTTAGGAGACAGGAACCTTGCCAAATTAGTTGTTAAGCGATGCTCCCCCCCCCGATCTTTTTTTAAAGAGAAGTGTAAGTAACTTTGAGTAACTTTTCAGGGGAAGCTGCTATGCTGTGAAGGTATTTGTTACACCGAGGTGCCTTCCTCCCTTCCAAGCCAAAAGGATGTCCAAGATGACCCAGTCTGACCCCAGGTGTAGCAAAAGCTACAGAAGCCCATAAGGAATTCCTCTACCCCCCCCAGCCATTTGTTCAAGCATACACCTCTATAAAAACATTTCATCTTCATTCAGAAGACAGAAAATCTACTATTTCCTTTCTAATCATTTCTAATGATTCATTGCTCTTATTAAAAGTTTGCACCTTAAAGTTTGTCATTAACTGATTTTTATCTCTGTATATTGTCAACACATATTGCCTTGGAAATGTTTTGCTATGTCTGGAGTATGAAAACAGTCATATAAAATCAACTGTCACATTACAGATGTAAAGATTATTTTCAGGAATGCACATTTTATTCAACCAAGTTTGAACTGAAGTTAAAGGAGTTAGAAAGTAACCGTATAGTACCAGTTAAGAAGGTAAACTATGTTTTGTCCAACATATTTGTGGAGAACATACATAGAAATCATGTGTTTATAATAATAAACACATGATTATGCGTGGGATCCTGAGAGATTCATACCGAACGCAGCAATCACCGAAGAGCCAGGAAGTCTAGTTGAAACCAACCTATTATTTGGAGTATTTATGAGAAAAAAAATCTGTCTGCTCTGAAACTGTATTTTGTTTTCTTTTTAGCGCTACATAAACAGTATGGCAGACTTAACTACAGTATTTGATCATTTTAAGTGCTTGGATGTAAAATTTTACTCATTGGCATAACATATCCATGACAGTGCTCTACATATGTTGTTTTGCAATACTGGTTTAACTACGTATTACCACTTAATCAGGCAAAAAGATTATGAGGCCATCACAAGCATTTCATTAAATATTTTAACCTCGGTACTACAATAGTCCATATTAAGATAAAAGAATTGTATGAATTACGGGCTGTCTCAAAGAGCTGTGGAGGCTCATTCATGGCCAGGGGAGACATTTGACAGTCCTTTGGAGGAGGTACATCACTTCCGAACTCGGCACAGACGCCGCAAGCTCAGCCATGGCTTGACCCCAGGCTGACGGCGCAGGGCACAGCTCTCGCACCTGGAGCCGCACCCGCCTTCACCTGAGAGCTGCAGAGATTGGATCGGGGGCAAGTTTGAGGATTTTGGAAACTATGTGCTTGGCGCTTTGCCTCCTTGAATTATGCACGCACCAAGCATTGCACTGCAAGTATAGGCTAACAAGGGTAAGAAAGAGCTTGACTGAAGAGTCCAACATTTTCTCAACATATAGCAGTACATGGCCAAGTCAACTCAAACTTGGCAGAAAAGCAGTAGGTTTCACAGACTGTCATATATATCTACGTCTTTTTTACATGTAAGTTTAAAATATTAGCAACTTCTAAGTTTGTGCATATTCCCAAATCTCTTTGTAAGCCTTAGTCCTAAGACCCGCCATGCCTCATCTCTTCATGTCACTATTTTTCAGACCCACAGTTCAGGGAACAGCAGATGTGGGCTCCGGTCTGAAGGCACTGTGATACCATAGTGCTGCTGAGGATAAACCAGCCTGGGGAGGCAGTTCTTTGCCTGCAAAGCAGCACCTTCCCCTTACACACCAGTTCCTTTCCAGACGTAGTACGTTATTTTCCTCCCTTACATATGGCATATAAGAGAGGCCAGTGCATACTTCCTCATTCTTCGACATAGGGCCAGTTAAAAGATACTGGACGCAACGCCAGCCGAGCTGGAGGTTCAGTCCTTTCTGTGACTGAAGCGAGTTCTTTCCACCTGGCAGTGCCCCAAGAGGAGACGCAAGCAGCGTTGCTGCTCTCAGGTTTCTGACGGATCAGAAAGCCCCTTGTTCTTTGTACACCCAAGCCGTCTGTGGGACGGCACCTACACTCCACAGCCTTCTCGCAAGAAGGGTCAGTGTTGAAGGAACTGTTTAGTGCACTGTTTTTACTCAGTATGCCTTCCAGTACTAGAGATCATCGTTCCAATTTTGGCACGGGGACCATCAAGAACTTGGATGCCTCACCAGACTCCAGCATCTACTGGTGCAACATCGGACAGAGCAGCAGTGGATGGGGTGGCCTCTCCTGCTGGAGGTGTTCTCCTCTCTTGGCTAAAGGCAGCTCAGAGCACCATGTATCAACAACAGTTCTCCTGAGGCGCGCGTTGGTTGAGGCAGCCTCTTTGATGAGTAAAACACAACAGTGTGTTCTCTAGATAATGGAAACGTTTGTACCATTCACGCACCTTGACCAGATACACTTTCCTAAAATAGGTGTCCTGTCACCTACACACACTCACACCATCTCTCTCCACTCACACTGGCACGCACAAGGAGTAAGTCAAAGAGCACAGGTTTATTTTACGTTATCCAGTAAGTCCCTGAAATATGAATATTATACACGACAGAACTGCACAGCTTTCTAACATGTCCAGTTTTTACCACATCTTAGAGATGTAATTGCACCTCCTGAAAAGTCTACACCACCACCAGCTCAACAACCCTCTTGTCAACACACCACCCTCCCAGATACACCGTCTGTGCAGGTGTTCTTTCATCGAAATCACCCAGGGTGCTAGTTAACTAATATTTGATAACACAATAAGCTTTGGCTGAAATAAGTCTGGGTGTGCTCAGGGAAACAGTTCAGTTTGCTTCCCAAGCAGGGGCAATAACCTCCGGGAGAGGGTGAGCAAGAAAGCATGCATGAAGCCTCCTTCTTTAACCAGCACAGCTGCTGACAAAGGAGGCTGTATCTCTTGCCTTCTCTGAAGTTAATCCCAGCAGTTTAAAGCAGACTTGTGAGAAAAACATGAATCTGAAGTTACTCTAAAATGCTACTCCAAGGACACATTAGTTCCACTAGAGTCAAAGTATAAGCCAGACGCAATAGGTCGAGTTCTAGTTGAAGAGATTGCAGAGAAAGTAAAAGCTAATAATTCTTAATTTGGCATAACATGACATTCCCAACAGCTTCTGTCTCTCCTTCCAGTAATTGCGTTTTGGCAGTGTACATATTAAAAAACATCATTGCACAAAAGACATTTTCTGTTCAAAAAAAGGCAAAAAAAAAAAAAGCAAAGCACCTTCCTTTGTAATAGTGTCATTCTGAAAACTGAAGACGCTTTCACTGAAAGGAAAAATACGCCGATCAAAACACGAAGCGGACAAAGCCTCATTCATTCCTTCTTTGTTTAAGAATTACTAAAAAGAAACATTTTTGCAGGAGGCTAAGGCAACAGTAATTTAGACAATAACAAATTGAGCATTGTAAGAATAACTATTCCATTGAATAAAAGAACTCTGGCAAGAAACTTTTCACATGGCATTCAACAGACATTCAAATAAATGAATGAAGTATGCAAGTTAAATTACTTCAAAAATAAAGACTTTCCAGTGGTTTACCATAATGACAACATTGTATAGAAAGATACAATAGCTCTTTGTAGCCTAAAAATTGTCAGTTTTACTTTACAAAGATGACTTCCAAAAGCATCTTGTCATGACAATCGAGTTTTGAGGAAAAAACAACGTGTCATTTGATAAATAGATGAAATTAACTGTCATTAAAACCACTTAAGCATTCCTCCTTCCTGTTATCCTTCTCATCTCGGCAGTAACTGATAAGAAGATTTCAGGGAGGCTCAGTCATTGATGGCAGGATCTAGAAAAGAAACAATTTTGCATACAGTTATCATTCGCATTCACAGCTTTAGTTATTGTATTTCATTAACCTGCACTTAATTGGCTTCCTTCTGCCACTGGCATGACCACAATGGACCATCTACTTCATACAAATCATCACTCACTGCTGCAGTTACACTTTATACCATGAAAATATTGTCGCAGTTGCATCCTATCACGTCAATAGCGCATACAAAGGTAACATTAACAAGGTCCTCTTATCCACCAACTATGAATTGCTAATACCAGCCAGTGCGTTAGCCAGTAGGAATCAGACATTACTCATTATCATGCAGTTCATTACTTATGGGACATGGTTGAACTTCAAACTGGTAGATTTATCTGTAGCTTCTAGAAAATATACCACTTGTCCACGGAAACATACCACCGAAATAAGTGAAGGACCAGATGCAATGGTTACAACAGAATTAACGGAGACGAAAACTACAACTGCATGTTTTCCCAAAAACCATTATCCAAGATTTTGTTTGGCTAAGCAAGCAGCTTCTTTAAGAGGAAAGCAGGGCATGGATTGGTCAAAGAAAAAGACCTGAGCCTTGCATAACCAGACTAACTCCCATGCATCCCCCGAACGCTGTGTGCATGGCAACGCCGCTTCCAACATACAAAATAATTAATTGTATTCCCACATTAAAGCTACCATGGCACACCTCCACCTTGGCAGATTTCTAGCTGGCTTTAATCTTTTCCATCTTCCACATGCCAGGTTCCTCACACCAACTGGCCCTCAGTGACAGCTGAGTTTTTAATGCCATACGACACCTTGATGCAAACGGGTTTTGCCCTTTCTTCCACCTTTCGCTAGACTACGCTGCCATTTAGTCACTGCACTGACATAACAACTGCACTTTCTTCTACCGCACTGCAGCTGTACATCTACTGACGTGACAACGGGAAGCAAGGGTCTTCATCCCTACAGGAACGTGGTTGCCTTTTTGGTTAGCAACTTGTATCCTTTTTCATGCCGAGGACAGAGCATATGGTCCTTCGAAGGGACATCAAAATAAATATGACAGGTCAGTGCAATCATGAATGAATTCAAATGATGCCATATCTAAAATGAAATGTGTGCACATAATAAAGATTCAAATGACAAAAAAAATCCCTTACCCTTTATGCCTCTCTGAATTATTTATGAATTCTGCAACTCCAGCTGTTGCCACCAGCCCAAGGACATTACTTCATTTTGGGAATGACACTTGATATTAAAAGATAAGTTATCAAAACAAAAAGGACACTGTGGACGCTCCTTAAAGGCCACAGCAAATACATCTTTTCCCAGCATTATAAAGGAAAATAATCAACAATCAATTCAGTTCATGTTTCTCAACTTGTTTCCATAATTCCAGACACAGATTTCAACACTCATGCATTATGTCAGCCATGCCTTTTTAACCATTGCAGTTAGGCAAGACGCTCAAAGCGTCTGGGACTCCCCTCATATTTTTTTAGGGTTATCTCCCTCTAACATTTCACCATAAACCATGTGCCACATACGAAAGACTCTGCGACACTATCGGCACTCAAGTTAGTGAAAGCTTTCAGTGCATAATATTGTCATTCCAAGAAAATGTGAATATTTTGCATATATGGAATTGCTCTTGATAAAAGCAATTATTTGTTCATAAATTAAAACAAACAGAAACAGCAACTTCAACATGTAGTTTAGGGCACAAAGAATTGGTTTCAACTAACCATGACATTTAGATTAGCAAATTCTACACAGTGCTGTCTGCCCACTTATGGACTGCTCTGATTCAGGTTCCATCACATATTAGTTCTTGGATTTCAAACAAACAAATTAGGGGGGGGAAGGCTTAGCCAGTAAGCACGATTTCCATCACCTACATTTACATGCCCTCCCCCCTCCCACACCCCTTCCATCAACTAAAACAAATTCAAACTTTATCCACAGAGCAGAGAACATGGAGGCGGAATAAATAGGAAAAAAGAAAAAAAAAAAAAAAATCAACCATTGGTTTGATTCATAGTGGAATCTGACAATTAAATAGGTAGAGAGATCTGAACTGTTACACAAAAACACCCACACCATTAACATTGCACCACCTTCCCACCACAAGAACATACTGAGACAGCATCTTCATGTTAGGCCTGAAATGAACTGAAATGGGTCAAAATTTGCAAGTCCCCAAGTGTCGAGGGACATACAACCCCTAAATATTAGCCCTTCATGATTTACCGACAGCCTCTTCTCCGCCACAAAGGAGATTACTCTGTTCTTACCTATGACCTCCATTTCTCAGTGTTTTCTGCTTTTACTTTTACCTAATTGAACAGGAATTGGGTTTATGTTCTGCTCCTAGGAGATCCCAAATGCCACAAGAACTTTTAATTGATTAATGATTTGGGGTTGTTGTTTGTTTTGGGGTTTTTTTCTCCTCCATAGTCACCTGAAAGTGGACTAGCAATTGTAGCAGTTCTAACACTAAAAGGAGATGTGTGAACAAACTTAAGAGCTTCCAAGGTACCATCACCAGGAGTCTCTGGTATCACCCACAAAGCTTGCAAGCCATCTGTCAGCTTCCTGCAGCTGAGAATGCACCGTTTGCCATTAGTGCCAAGCACACAATTCAGGCCTGAACCAGAATGCCAGGCAGGCGGGTATTTAATAAGCAAACTCATCTTTGGGAAAGGCAGCAAAGCAAGAGACGTTACCTGTCTTGCAAGTGAAACAAGCCAATGGCTTGCAAGCAGAGCCCACTTTGGTTTAGCTGTCAGCAGTACCTCCAGCAGTATCTGCTTTTGTTCAGTTTGGTACCACTGAGCTCACGCAGTGTTATTCAGGAAAAGGAGATGGAGTTAAAACAAACATTTATTTGCCCTTCAGCCTGCATCAGAAACTGGCACCCAGCCCTGAACAGTCTCCCTCTTCCTCGCTACTGTGGGAAAGCTACCGAAAGAGGACCTTCCCTTCCCACCTCCTGCTGTTGGCCAAAAAAACAAAAGGTAGAGGAACAAAGGGAACAACCAGAGAACCTGGATGTGTAAAATACCACTGAGCAGTTAAATGTTACCAGTTGAACCTTCATCTCCAAGAGCCCCAAATTCTCCTGTTGTCGCTGCTATATATTTGAGGTTATTACTCCCTCACCATTAACGATTCTCCAATATTTAGAAATCCCAGGTGTTATGCACAAACCCTCTCAAAACTACAATTATTTAGAGTTGCAACCCTCTCAAATGTACATCACATCACATTTTTCTGAAAATTAACAAATTAAAAACAGGAACATATCTCACATTCCAGGGTTGCCATTTAACTCTCAATGCCACAGGTTCTCTGGTGCCTCCTGAAATACTTTCTAGCTGTGCTAAAGGAATGACATTTGGAAAAATCACCTGTGTGCTGATAAGAAAACATCCTTCTGAAAATTTTCACAAGCTAGTTGGATGCAATTGAAGTCAGTCCTCAGAAAATAAGGAAAGTCGTCTTCGTGCCCAAACATGCTCACTAAATGCTTCTGGCTATGACATTATTTCATAATTGACACCTTATACACAAACACCTCAAGAAAATATCTTTTTGCGTATGTCTGGGTTACACAGCTATTTATACCCAGTGCTTTTGCAGAGCCTTCCCAATGTTGCACAATGCTCTCGAATACAAATGATAAATTGATCCTTTCAGATGATAATTTTTTTTTAGCGTTCGATATTTTTAATGTTAAAAAAATTGTACCTCAACATGGTCTTTAATCTAATCCTTATCCTGAACAACTGAAGTACATCCATATTAATCCATTAGATGCTTTTCCACACCACACCTATGGCACAGCATAAATTACTGTAATTTAAACGAATTACCGCTTGAAAATTCTCATTTGGTAAGAAACATGCAGTGTTACAAGGCACCGGAAAGAAAAATGTGCACTACGGTAACTAAGTTTTATAACACAGTGTATCTATGTTCTCATAAACCAGCTATGCTAAATTCTTAAAGGACAAGAATATTAGACCGATCACATAGAACACACATCAATATGTCCAAGAAGTCAATAATATGAAATTAAATCCACAGTTTATTTAGATACATTTCCATGCCTATATATGCAGAATCCACTTTAAAAATGCCATTAGGCCAGCTGAAGAATATTATTGCAAAAGACATTAACACCAATAGTAATTCTATCTCTGCCCTGGATAACTTGCATTTTTCTCTTTAAACATCTGATCTGCTGAAACGCATTGAAGAAAAAGAACTTTGGAAAAAAAAAAGAAAAAAAAACAGAAAAAAAACCCAAGTTCTTTTGTTACATTATTCCGCATATTACCACTGTTTAAGGATGACTTGTTTAAGACTACACATTTCAACTACCTAACGGTAAAGAATGAAAAGCTTCTTGCTACAAGCTAAAAAGAAAGTCTTTACCATGCTCCTTGAAGAGCTCATTTTCACATTACTCAGGCTTCATTATGCTGAATCAATATTCGTTTAGTCACTGGGGTTATTGACATATTTTAAAATAAAAGTATACCCTTCAGCTACTGCACTCATTACGGGTAATTTGTCTTGTCAGGGAGCAGGGAATATTATCCGAGTCTTTCAGGGGCTGACAGCCCATGGAAATACCTCCCCTTGGTTACAACTGTAAATAATTTTAAGGTAAAATATTGAAAAATCAATGACTGTTTCCTGCAATCTGTCACAAACAAATCAATCATAATCTGCACAGCCAGAGAGTATGATTTGAAGGAGATGAGAGCAGATGTAATTCTTGGCTGGAATCTCTCATTTCAAAATCACTTCACATAATGGTGTCATCATTTAAACACTTAGCAGTCACTGCAACTGCCACTCATAACATCTAGTTGGACAAAACCGCAAGGAAGAGGAGGAGAAATGCCATTGCTGTTATGTAAACAAACACTTTATTTAAATGGTTGCAACATTAGCAAATTTCACAGATATAACAGCTAGGCTTGTCTCTCCATGAAAGTCCGAGGTGCTTTTCTTTCTCAATGGAAGATTGTCTACAAATTAGCCTCTCAAAATGCAAAGCGTTTTAAAACAAAACTAGGCTTCACAAAAGGTGAGCAATAATATCTGGTACTAATACTATTTCTAAAAATATTTCAATGTCATTCACTTCAAATTGCTCATAACAGAATTAGGCATCGAATTCTCAAGAGATTAAGAAAGGAGAATCGTCTGAGGTATCTTTGTCTTTTTAAGAGCAACAAGGATTTCAATGCTTCTTTGTCCTCTACATATTACATTTCACATCTAATTTTCATTAAGCACACACCGACTCAACTTTAGTGTAGGTAAGCACTGCAGAGTACAGGGGAAAGAAAGTCATAACCTACATAAATTAATTGATAATATATTTTCAGCTTGCACTCAAAGAGATTAACTGTTGTATATGGAATTACATTTGTATAAAGGATCAATTTATACATAAAGAATTAACTACTGTGCAGTCAAAATGCTATAAACTGATCTTTGTAAGTGTGAATCATTTGTGTAAAACTAATCTATTTTTATAGAGTAACACTAATGCTTGGACTGAAATTATTTCCTCATTTGTCCCCCCACTTCACCCCAGACCACATTTTCACCCTGACACTACAGTGTTTGAGACTTTTGTGCAGATCAGTCAAGACAAAAAAGCAGCAGACAGGACGAAATTGTTGTGCAACTGCAACCGTGGGCTAAGCCTGCATTCCTTGCACAAACAAAATTCGCAAATGCTCACGGTGTCTTTCACTCTGGAGTCTATAATTTGCGCTCTTAATCTTTAACGTGCAGAGCCCGTTATCACATATTCATTTTAATCACATTAACCTTACCAACTCATATTTCTGAACATCTATCTCACAATTGTGCGACTAAGAAAAAATGCAATCAAAAAGATGAAGTTATTTTCTCTTTTCTTGAAAAAAAAAAAAAATCCCTTAATACTGTTTTTAAAAATGAAAGAATAGAGCATATTGTATATTTAAGTAAACCTCTCCAAGGTTTGCCTTCCTTTAAAGCAGGCTTTAAGTCTCTATCTTCTACATGGAAAACACACATCTCTAACTCTTCACTGATACACATCAAAACCACTACTGTTTGTACCAGCTGGACAGGTTCTCTTTCTTAGCAAAATAAACTATTAAAGAAAAGAAACTAAAGTCTTAGTCCAGAAGAAGCAGTTACTTCCTTAGAGGCTAACTAAGTGCAGGAAAACTGCAAATACCAGCCCTGAAGTGAATCAGCTTACCCTGGGGAAAGGCCACTCTATTGTGAAAGGAAGCGGGAGGAGGCAGAGGGTGAGTAATCACTAAAAACAAGAGTAGCTCCTAGAAATGAGTTGCTGTACCTCACTTTTTCCCTAGATGAGATCTATAATGAAGCTATCTGATAGAGATACAGCCTCGGGCTCATCAGCCCTTTTAAATCTCCTCACTGGCCAACCGACGCTCACAGAGGGAAGACCCTGCTTACTACATTAAGCCATTCTGGGAGGAAGAAGCAGTGTGCCATACTGAACATGTCGGCATCTTTCCCAACCCTGAGCCAGGTTGTTATTTCTCATGACAATCACCTAATTAGGTGGGTCAAGAATCACAGAAGATAGAAGAGAGCCATTCCTCCTACACGCCAGTTCTCCTATTTGTAAAAATGAAGACAATGACTCTCCCCCTCCATTGTAAGGCACTTAATAAATGTTAATAATAATTAAGTCAGTCACATCTCCCAGACAACACTGTCAGATCTTTTCTTGCAATATTTGAAAACTGTTGGGCTCAGGAGGGAGCTCCCACAAGTTCCAGACAGAAAAATTCCATCCTTGGATGCAAGAGGTCACAGAGGGCTGTGCCACAGCAGACATTTCGCAACTGCTCCCTGACAAGGGAAGCCCTAAGAAGAAAGAGCAGCACATGCTGTGGCACTACAGATGTTTATGGAGAGTTCATGGGTCAGCACTATGAGTCCTATTTTCTGCTGGACAAAGCATGAAGGTGCTGTAATAGCTAAGAGGACTGTAAAGACTTTCTGGTTAAGAAGCGGAACTAGCTTCAATTTCTTGAATGAAGAGGTTATTTTTTTCATTCTATCTTTTTCTCAAGAAACAAAAGAACTACAGGTTATGGAAAGAGCTGAAAAAAGAAAAGACACTGGCTTAAAAAAAGCTAGTAGTATTTCCTCCAGTACCCACTTCACAATTTACTGCTCTCACTCATAATGTTCATTTAAGCCACTAGTATATGTTCATTTATTTCATGCAGCTCCACACGATCACTGAACAATAAAGTAGTGCAACATTACATCATGCAATATTACTGATATTACACTATTATCAATATTCTACCTAATGAAGTTTATAAAGTCTTCATGTTTGGGTGTTACGGAAAGAAGAATCCTGCCTTGAAATTGCTCCTGCCTTCCAACTCTGTTCTTCCCTTATTCAGCATTGCTTAGACCAGTCTCACTGAGCTCATCTGGAGAGGACAAAAAAGAAAGAAATAAAGAGCATACTTATTACAATGGTTGTCAGCTGCACCACATGACTTTCTTAACAGAAACAGGACTAAAGCTGATGTATCTGGAAACATTAATTCTGCATTTTGTTAGAGACAGAACCCAATACCACAAAGGAAAGTGCCACTACCGTAATGCCTTACTTAATGAATCATAACATATACAAAACAAATTACTTACCATTAACTCTGAATAGGACTTAATATGGTTAAAGAGAGCTGCAAGCCCAGATGCATTCTGGCTTTGTATGAGGTCTCTTCCTATACTCAGGTGGGTACAGGATAGAATGGACTGCTGGATTCATTTTCCCCACCGTGGACCTCACTGCTTCTGCTCTTGGGTGCATTCTATAAAGGCAAAAAAATAGACATATGGAGAACAGGGAAATGGAACAAAAAGATAGTATTTGTCACTAATTTAGACTGCAGGTTTCTCTTACAAACAAGGATTACAGACTAAGCAATGCAAGGGTTTCTTCACCCATTGATCTAGCATGTTTGTTAAATCCCACAGACACCATGTTAGTACCACATGCCACTGGATGGTGTTCAATTCTGCAATTTCTAAGAGGCACACCATAAACAGGTGCCTATGGAAATCAAAGATCTGTGGAATATGGAAATTTAACAGCATTTAGCTAGTGAATCAGTAATAGTATTAATAACTTGCTTTTGCTCAAAAGCACAGCAGTCTAATAAATTATATGAGTATGGACATCAATTTAAATCTGAACATTTCTGAGAAAAGCAGAGGGTTCCAGTTAGGTAAACAGAGGCACAGAGGTTACATGAACAAATCTAGGTCATAGGATGTGCCAGAAACTGAGCAAAAAAACAAGCCCAGCATTCAGGACTCCTAGTCCCTTCCCTACTACCAAGTCTTCCCATCACCTTCTCAGCCAGTATAAAAGTCTCGCGGCCATTCTGCAGCCTCCTCTCAGGCAACTGTCTGGGTGACCTCGGTTTACGTTTTACTTAGGGACACAGGAACACAGTTTATACCACAGAGAACACCAGCTGAATTTTAACTGAAGCGAGAAATTAAATACTGAAATAAACTTTAAGAAAAAGCAAAGAGCAAAAAATACCTTAAAAATAACTTTTGAAACCCAGGCTCTACAGAGCTGTCCTCTTCCCAAAAGACATTCATGGAACCTAATGCCTACAGAAGCTGGGAGAGGGTAAGGTCCTCCCTAGACAACAGCCAGGAAGTCAGCACAAACAAAGTAATTCTTGCACCGTCGATATCATAAAGAAGTTGTAGGCACCTTTTTATAATGACAGAGTATTCTTAATAAAAGCTTCAAGCAGGTTTTATAGCTGCATATTATCCAATGAAACCAGTAATAAACAGCACTGCAGCATTATTTAGTGCAACTCCAATACGCCAAGAGTCGCAACCTCAGTTTTATTTATCACACAGGCTAAAATGTTAGTTCTTGGCTTTATAGTAGCAGCCAAGCCTGTAGCTATTTTATCCCAACACACTGCCATCTGGATATTGATACTTTGCTATGGGATATGAAAGAAGAGCATAGTTACCTAATACAGCTTAATTGAAAACAGAGGACCTACATATTATACCATGCATTATTCTACACAAAATTAAATCTGAAGGGCATGAAAAGTTCTGTAGATGTCAGCAGAGAATATTTCAGAGGAAAACACTAGGTTCTTGATCTGCGATAGAAATGCTGAGAAATACTGTGAAAAAGATGTGCTTATGAAAAGAAAAAGCTAATTTTGGCTCTGTTTGGGGGAAAAAAAGCTCAGGAAGATGCATCTCCTTCTGGAAGAGTAGGAGAGTGATCAGTCACAAGTTTATTAAAATAGTAAAGTCTTTGTTACGATGATCCACATTCACCTTGAAAGGTCCGACTGGCTTGCTTTTTTCCTCAAACAATGATTTCTATTAAAAAAAAAAATTCTGGCTCTACAAATACATTCACTTTAATCTGCAGAAAACAGCTTCAAGAATCATTCGCACCTGCATTATCCACATTAAGGAACAGAAACTAAAAAGCTCTGATATTAATAAAAAGCAGAAATTATGAACTGTTAAAAAGAATTCTTCGGGTGTAAGGCTAGAAAGGCTACCTGGCTTTATGTTTCTCCTTAGAGAGGTAATGCCAAGCTCTCGCAAATACCGGTCATAAGAACTGCAAATACATGCAAGTAAAGTAGATAAAACACAAACTCTTTTGAACACGACACTGCTATTAAAAGTCACCCACCTCTAACACCCACACTGGAGGCCAGATTCCAGCTACGGGAGCTCCCACCACGCAGCAGCACCTGCGGTCGAAAGGGAATTTGCCACCATATGGAAAGCTACGGGCACATGCACGTCCCATAAAATGGCACACGGAGCCACAGCCACCCTTC